>NC_043013.1:46924574-46954574 GCF_006345805.1 Octopus sinensis | reverse complement strand
ATGTACGTACATTTGTATGTACACCCAAACACACATACATAGCAAGGTTTATACATATGCGCACTCATATGTATATAGATACTCAGACACATACATAATGAACTCGAGATAGGTGGATGTGGGTGAGTGTATTACTAGGTTTGCTGATAAGAAATATTGCTTTAAAAAAAAGATGTATTTTTGAAAATGTGTGTGAATGTGTTTATACGTATGTCTGTGTGCTTAAGTATATATTTAAATCTAAAAAAAAAAATTATGTTGAATATATTTGCGTATAAACACGTTGACGAGAGACTTTCCGACACTTTAAGTCGTATATGTTGCAGTTTATGGCTGTGTTTGTGAAAAGAAACGCGAAAGAAGATGTAGAATGTTATGACATACATAACTAAGAAAAAGCAGAGACAATATTACCTACATAGCTAGAGAACAGATAGTGTTATTGCGGAAAGCAAATAGAAAATAGCTTTCGAACAAATGTTTATAGCTAATTATATATCTATATAAGGAACAAAAAAACACATGTTTATACAAATTCAAAATTTGTTTGGAAGCCTTAAGTGCTGTTTAAGACTATAGAATTATTTGTTTATCGCCTTCTAAGTGGTTTACGTTTAAATATAAGCGTAATATTTAACTCTGTTTACCTGATCGTTTACTGTCAAGACATATGAATGACAATCTATTATTTAATGAGAACATGTTTTACGATTTAACAACACTTATTCTCACAGAAACCAATACTCTTCTCCATAAACTGTATATATATATATGGAAGCACACCGTCGGTTACGACGACGAGGGTTCCGGTTGATCCGAATCAACGGAACAGCCTGCTCGTGATTTAACGTGTAAGTGGCTGAGCACTCCACAGACACGTGTACCCTTAACGTAGTTCTCGGGGATATTCAGCGTGACACAGAGAGTGACAAGGCCGGCCCTTTAAAATACAGGTACAACAGAAACAGGAAGTAAGAGTGAGAGAAAGTTGTGGTGAAAGAGTAGTATATGGATCCAATATTTTCTTTTTCACATTTGGAGCATTGTATATTGACAATATATGTTAAACCCCACTTTTAATATTGCTGTCCTACCTGCCTTGATCCCTCTCTTTACTTATTAATGCTTTTACTCTCTTCAATGTGAATGTGTTTCAGAATTAATCCTCTACCTGCAGATAAACGGGTCTCTGCTTGAGTGCTCAGATAAACGTGTTAAAATGAAATAACTGTCTGCTCCAAGATACCTTAGACCAGATACGTACTTCCTCCATGATTCCAGCTATTTTTTGCATTCATACCTTCAACTTTCATTCTGCTGAGGCGCAATGTAGTGGATTTGCAGAAGCGTCGGAGGAAATATTTTGCATTATTCGTTCCGGCTATTTGCGTACTGAATTCATGTCTTGCTAAGATGAACTTTGCCACTCATCACTTTTGGGATCAAGACACTAATTGTAAATAAGGTGGCGAGCTGGCAGAATCGTTAGCACGCCGGGCGAAATGCATAGCAGTATTTCGTCTGTCGCTACGTTCTGAGTTCAAATTTTGCCGAGGTCGACTTTGCCTTTCATCCTTCCAGGGTCGATTAAATAAGTACCAGTTACGCACTGGGGTCGTTATAATCGACTTAATCCGTTTGTATGTCCTTGTGTGTCCCTTCTGTGCTTAGCCCCTTGTGGGTAGTAAAGAAATAGGTATTTCGGCTGTCTACTTTCTGAGTTCAAATTCCGTCGAGGTCGACTTTGCCTTTCATCCTTTCGGGGTCGATAAATTAAGTGCCAGTTATGTACTGGGGTCGATGTAGTTGACTTAACCCGTTTATCTGTCCTTGTTTTTCCCCTCTATGTTTAGCCCCTTGTGGGCAATAAAAAAATAAGAATCGCTTTCCCTTTACATATTCAGTTCGTATCCATCCAGACTCAAATTTCCATATCACTTTTCCTGGGACAATAAAAGAAGTGATGTTCGTATATTTCGATTGATTAAATCAATTCTAGTTCTTCCCATGAAAAGTATGTACGGGTCTCTGAGTGAATGTAATTAGCAATTTAATTTATGCAGCTAACATACATGTTTTAATGAAGGGAGGGCGGTTTATTGTAGAAGTGGTAGAGCAAATGTCTGGAGAATTCAGTTAAGTTACTTCATGTTCTTTCAAGGACTGGGCTGCTGCTACCAATTATACCTAAACACCCTTCAATTTTTGGCATTGTACTTATACTAGGATTCTGTCTTTAATGGAATAGAATAGAATTGGCTAAATAAATAAATTAGAAGTCAGTTCTCTTGTGCATTTGGCTACGGTTCTTCAAGTTGAACTCTACCTTTGACTTTTATCTCTATAGGACGCACTGGAGGCGATGTGATGCGCTATAACCTACCACCAAATTATGTTGCCTGCTACTATAGTAAGAATTTAATACGGAGCCAATTACTTTGGTGATTTGGATTCAAAACCTATTTTGGTTGTTATTCTGGTTAAGTAGTTAGTCGAAAGTATATGTTCCAGTCAAGTATTACGATCGATACAAGCGATTTAGTTTTGTGGTCATGTACCAATGTTAGAAATTATTGTTATCCATTAAACAGCGAATGCATTGGATTCCAGGAGAAATTAAACTGTAAGCTGTAGTTATTAACCTAAAGACTAATGTCATAACTGGATAAGAGCAAAATTTCAGAGTGAAACACCGGGGGGCCTGAGAACTTGACAACATGCAATTAATGTTTCTCTTTGCTTGTGGTTTTTATCCTCTCCTACGTTTAGATTTACCACTTGATGTAAGTGAATTTCGATGTTATTAAAGAGAAAATGACTACTAGCATGATCTAATTCAAAGTTCATTTAATTATTCCATTGAAATTCTGTAGCTGTCTCACCACTGTCGTGTGGTCTATCTCTCTTGCCTCACTGCATTAATGCAAGTTAAGAATGCGATATTTTTCAAAGTGATTTAGCCAAGTATTTGTTTTAAAATGGATAAAATCAAATACAAAAGAGCATAAATTGAAATACAAAAGGAGAAATAAACAATGTAAACACAGTATTGAGATAATCGTGGGAGAAGAGCAAAGAAGAGTCGTTAGCTTCGTGAATTTTGATCGGTGGAATGCTGCGATTGCAGTGAATCCTACGTTTTATTACACGGAAACCAAAAGCTCTTAACTTGTTTATTACTGGACGATGGTGATACATTTTCTCTCAGGAATCGATAAGCAATTTAATGAAGCAACCTTCAGTATCATTCATAATCGAATAAAACTATTGGAATTGAATTTTTTCAAATTGTTTAAACCTTTTCAAATTCATTTTATCTCCACTGGCAACTCGTATATATCTAGACGAAATTAGATTTACACAGCATATAGAAACTTTTCTTGTCGGTAGGTATATGGCTTTGAGTTGCTAAATGAATGTGTAAATCTCGATAAAACTTGCAAAACTTCAATCTATAAATACAAATCTATAGTTTGGCTGAATTATTCGTAAGATATTTTGCAACTTAACAAACAATTTAGTTTTGAGAAGAATAATATTTGTTTATTTATCTTTTTTTAAATTAAAATTCTAGATCCTGAATGTTATTAAACCTTTCTTTCATACACCCGGCACTATGTTTAGTCATTCGTTAGTTGTTCTTACATTTTGTTTGTTATTACCAAATATATAATTGTACGAATCGTAATTGAGCGAGATTTCTGGTTGACTCATAGAACAAGCTTCCCTTACGAAGCGTCGAGAAAGAGTAGGTAGCAAACGGTAGACCCCGGCTGATATGTATGTGTGTGTGTCAGTATATGTACATATATATGTGCGTGTGTGCTTGTGTGCGCGCGTATATATATCAGAAGCGTTAGCACTCCTGGCGAAATGCGTAGCCGTATTTCATCTGCACTTACGTTCTGGGTTCAAATTCCGCCGAGGTCGACTTTGCCTTTCATCATTTCGGGGTCGATAAATTAAGTACCAGTTACGCACTGGGGTCGATGTAATCGACTTAATCTCTTTGTCTGTCCTTGTTTGTCCCCTCTGTGTTTGGCCCCTTGTGGTAGTAAAGAAATATATATATATATATATATATATATATATATATATTATATATATATATATATATATATACCTATATATATATATATACATATAAACATATGCATATGTATAAATATAGATAGATACGCCGCACGTATGCGCACACACACGCACACACATACACACACACACCTTTTAGCGTTTGTGTGTATGAATGTGTCTCTCAACAGTAGTGATATATCTAAAGCAGCCGAAGGCTTAACGGTTACTTCACCAAAAGAGTTCAAATCCTATCAAAGGTAACTCTAGCTTTATGCTACTACTACTACTACTACTACTACTACTACTACTACTACTACAGCTGCTGCTGCTGCTACTGTAGCGGCTGCTGCTGAAAGCAATATCATCAAATTCAAACGTGCCTTTTATTCCGCCTTCGTTATCACAATAGTAGTTATGTACCAGTAATATACTGCGAAGTTTCAATCTATCTACATCAATGAAAGTTTTTGATATTTCAGGACTAAACTTTTTTTTTTTGCCTTTAACCCTCCAACGCGGAGTATAGGCCACTTATAATTGAATTCCATGTCGCATACTTTTTCGCTTCTATACTTTATCTCTGCCATGAATGTCCCCCTTTCTCTAGTTTCTTTTGTGTTGATCTACGCCACGAGTTCTTAGGTCTACCTTTCTTTCTATATCCAACCGGTTTCCACTTTTCGCTACCTTTGGTGTGTCTTTTCTAATTGTGCTACCAATCCAATATTTTTTTTGCCCTCGCTTTATATTTGTTCCACTTCTCCTCTTACATTGGTAATTTCTGGAAAAGTTTTGAAGACAACAATTTCTGCTCATTTATTACAAATCACTGGACTGAAATTAAACCATGTCTGTCAGTTGACTGAACTCCATTTTCCTATTGCCGTAATTTTTGAGATTGTTGCAGAAAACGTTGATGAGCCGCCCTAGATACACTTAGCTCGATTGATGCATGAAGGTTTTGGACTCAGAACTCGATTGTGATGGCAGTGACATCTTCAGTAATTCTTTCCGAAGACGACACCATATATGGGTTTCACATTTTGGCAAAAAAAAAACCTAGCAATTTCGTGCGAGGGCGTAAGTCAATTACATCGACCCCCGACCCCCGACCCCCGCGTGCTGACATTTGAACTTAGAACATAAAGACAGACGAAATGTCAACGATTCTGCCAGCTCGCCGCCTTACTGATACTACACAATAATAACAACTCTATGTTACACTAAGCTAATTGTTAAACTGCTGTGATGCACTAATTACAGCTCTACACTGGACACTACACCGCATAATTGTGAGCCCGACGCTCCGGGCTGTGAACTGTGTTCTTGAGCAAGACACTTCATTTCACGTTGATCCAGTTCACTCAGCTGTAGAAATTAGTTGCGACGTCACTAGTGCCAAGCTGTATCGGCGTTTGCCTTTCCCATGGATAACATCGTGGCGTGAAAAGGGGAGGCTGGTATGCATGGGCGACTGCTAGTCTTCCATAAACAACCTTGCCCGGACTTGTGCCTTGGAGGGAAACTTTCATCACCGAAGGGGATTAACATCTCGACAGCATCTCGACACCCATCATTACATTACAGCATTACATTGAAGTATTTTATCACTGCTTTACATCAAAAGCGCTACATCTTATTTTTTAACTATATTACATCACAACACTACACCCCAGCACCTCACTACAGTATTACACTATAGATATATGCACAAGATATCTACATCATATATGCAGATATGACTTTATAGTTGATCAGTTCCCAACACCTAGTCTTAATCGCAACATCAATAACAAAAACAATACAAATATTGGTTTCAAATTCTTGACACAAGGCCAGCAATTTCGGGTGGAGAGGAAAGTTCATTACATCAACCCTGTTTCTCAAGTGATTCTTATTTTATCAACCCCAAAATGATGAAAGGCAAAGTCGATGTCGTCTGATTTTGAACTCAGAACGTAAAGACGGATGAAATCATGCTGAGTATTTCGCCCGGCGTGCTAATGATTCTGCCAGCTCGCCGCCTTAACAACAATAAAAAGTCCTGGTTTCAAATTTTGGCACAAGGCCAGCAATTGCGAGGAAAGGATTAATTCGATTACATCAATCCCAGTGTTCAGATAGTACTTATTTTATCGACCCCGAAAGGATGAGAACCAAAGTCGAGCTCGGCGGAATTTGAACTCAGAATGTAAGGACGGACGCCCGGCGCGGTAACAATTCTGTCAGCTCAAAGCTTCTTCTAAAAAATGGGTATTACTACCCGAAGGAATCGAATCCACACCCCTTATTTTCGCGTTAGATGTGCTGACAAATTACACTAACAGCAATAAAAAAATATTGATTTCAATTTTTGGCCCAAGGCCAGCAATTTTGGGGCAGAGCTAAGTCGCTTAAATTAACTTCTGTACTCCACTGGTACTTATTTTATTGACCCCTGAGATGATGAAAGCAAACCCAACCTCGGCAGCATTTTAACCCAGAACGTAAAAACAGACGAAATTCCGCTAAGCTTTCTGCCTGGCGTGCTAACGGTTCTGCCAGCTCGCCGCTTAACAATAAAAATATTCTTTTCTACTCTAGCCACAAGGCCCGAAATTTTTGGCGAGGGGGTCCAGTCGATTAGATCGACATCAGTATGCACCTGGTACATAATTTATCGACCCCGAAAGGATGAAAGGCAAAGTCGCCCTTGGTGGAATTTGAACTCAGAACATACAGACAGACGAAATGCCGCTAAGAATTCTGTCCAGCATCCTAACGGTTCTAACATATGGAAACTACACAGCATGTTATAGAATATTGACGGAATCGAGAGATAAATGTAGTAAATGACAGGATTTAAATAAAATTTTCAAATATTTAGATTAACTCGTATACTTTTCTTTTCGCTTTTTCCGTAGGGAAATTGTAAACTTGTTTTTAGTGAAATATTCCGATTTCCGACTCCTTATTGTACCAGGATAAAAATCTATTGATTACATCTCAGCTATGCATTAAGAAACAGATAGGTTTATAACTCTAGACATATATGAAAGTGAGAGTGGGTTTGTATGATTACCTGTTTCTATGGGAATACATATGATTTTGATAGGTCAGTGTTGTTCAGCCATAGACGGCACGACTGCGACAACCTAATAACATTATTTTGTCGCGGCTCCTCATTCCTGAGACATTTCTGGAGCGTTTGTAATCTCACTTGACCGAAATCACGACTTTCTAGGTTTCCATTCGATAAAATGATTAATTTCCTTTCTCCATGGTTACTAGGAGCAACGGAGTTTTATAATGTTTTCATTTTTCGCAAAGTATATCCAACGTTTTCATCTATTGAGATTTCACCAATATCTTTCCTATGGGTTTTACAATTCCTGTCGTCTTTTATAAGTTTTCGTATATTGCAGAATGTTTCTTCATATCAGAGGCAAAAAGTACAGCTTTTGCAGAAAAGAAACAACTCCAAACCGTTTTCAAGAGTTTGTATTGGAAATACAGTTTTATTCGACGGCCTTCCAGGAAATTATTTTGTGTTCAAATCCTGGATTCTTGAAAAAGTAATAGGATAATATTTCCAATAACGGAAAATGTTATAATATGAAATTTTATGTCATTTTTACGCTCTTATGTTTATAAATGTCTGGTATCAGTGAATCATATTCAATTTTTCTTCTGTTATTGTAGTTGCTTAGTATTAGATATGTCTTAATGAAGCAGGCCTCTGTTTAAAGGCGTTCCACTCATGACCAATACGTATTCATATGTATTTAAAACTACATTATCCAGTGTCTTCTTAGTTTTTAAGGTAGTAAATAGGATGGGATTTAAGGGAAATTTGTCTGCTATTTTCAGGATGTCAAGCAACCGTGTGAAGCTTCGAATGTAGACTTCTGTAAGTTTTAGTAGAGAGAAGCAGTGAATACGTTGTGAATATTTTTTTTGTCGGCGAACATAATTTGAACTTATTGCCGTTGTCCGCGAAGCTATGGTAAAGTGGATCTAACATATTTGTTGTGGTAGGTCAATGAATTTTGGTTTCATAATATACATATATATATATATATATAATATATATATATATTATATATATATATATATATATTCGCCATGATAGATCGCTAGCTACTTGTTTCTTTCTGTGTTCCTTTCTGTAGAAGAGCGTAGGCTCGAAACATAAAAGACTTTTTCACTTCCCGAGCTTTATACTAATACATCTGTTTCCTGTCTACACCACTTGTCTTCGTCTTTTGTTTTTTCGTGAATTCTAAGTCCCCCCCATATATATATATATATATATATATATATATGTTTGTATATAAATATATATATATACATACATACATACATACATATATATATATATATACATACATACATACATATATATATATTATATATATATATATATATATATATATATATATATATATATATATTATACGATAGTGTATATCTATACACATAAGGAATCCACACTTAGAGTGAAAATTCAGCACATTAGAGAACCACAACTATAAATGGTAAATGTTTTTCATTTCCAAATTTTGTTCCTGTCGAATCTTATCCGTTATTGTTGTGGTTCTCTAATGTGCTGAATTTTCACTCTAAGTGTGGATTCCTTATGTGTATAAATATACACTATCGTATAACTAATATATAGTCTCTTGACTAATTTTTGCACGTTAGACCACTGGAATTGTAAATTTTGATTGAATATTTTAAATTTAATTAAATTCCATTTCCCTTTTGATATGATTAAAGATATATATATATATATATATAAACAACTTGTTTTAAATCTCTGAATGAGACATATACAGTAACAGTACCAAACAGAAATATTTGTATGCCAACAGAATGTGGCAGTCCTATAAACGACGATGTTACTATTGTTTTTGCCCCAGGAAAACATCTTTTCCAGCTGGCTGTCGGCATACAGGCTGTGTCAGTATAGCATTCGCAAGGGAGGTCATCTCTAGCTTTACGTGATAGCCACAGACCCGGGTTTCTAGGTGACTGTCTGTCCTTATTGTGAGATAATCCACATTCTGTTGGCATATAAACTTTACTATTCGGTACTGTTACTGCATATCTCTCACTAAGAAATTTAAAACAAGTTGTTTTTTTTCCATACGAGATCAGCGACTGTACGTCGCTCAAAGAATATATAGAATTTACGAGTGGAAAAAGCTTTCGTCTCTAGCCTGTAATTATCTCACACTCAGAACAGGTATCCACTTTGAAACCCGGGTCTGTGAGTATAACGCAAGGCTAGGGATGGGAGCGATGACCTCCCTTGCGAATGCTAAACGGACACAAACTGTGTGTCGACAGCGAGCTGGAAAAGATGTTTTCCTGGGGTTGTAACAACAGTAACAGCGTCCTTTATAGGACTGCCACTTTCTGTTGGCATATAAACATGATTATATGTATATATACTTGTTATTATGAGAATATAGATACTTCGTAGAGGGATGTTCGCATCAAAGTTTCACCGATTAACGTTTGTATCGGTGATATACTAAAAGGAAGTAAGGTTTTCGTCGATGAAAATCGGTATATAAAGAAATATAATTAAAATTAATTTTTGAAAAGTGAAAGAAGGTATAAATTAATTGGTTAATAGATATAATTTTTGAAAATTTTAATGTATTTCTCGAATATTATCCTATTGTATTTCTCTTCTTCTTATGAGAAATAAAAATATATTCAACACAAATTTTGATGACGTGGAATGCAACTACTATATTATAGTATGTAAATTGAATCCATGACAGTCACGTGATACACAATAAACAATAACCAGGTTTAATAGTAAAAGTTATACTAATTAAAAGATTACTGATTGACTATTAACACCAGCAATTATGACTAGGTAACTTAGAAAATAATTTTTAATTAACTAATTTGAATTATACTAATATTTGTACTTTCACAACCAATAATAGAAATTTATGAAATAAATAGTTTTACTTACCGTTAACTGTACCGAAAGTAGTATATGTGCAAATCTAACGGTTCCTTTGTTTTTCAAATATATTAACACGCACACAAATAATTGAATGTTGATATACTGAGTCTACCAATGATATAAATGCCAGCAAGATGGCAGAATCGTTAGCATGCCGGGTAAAATGCTTTGTTCGTTTTCACGTTTTCAGTTCAAATTCCGCTACGGTCAACTTTAACTTTCATTTTTTCGGGGTCGGTAGAATAAGTGTCAGTTGAGTACTGGGATCGATGTAATCAACTTACTCACTTCCCGAAATTGCTGGCTTTGAATCAAAATTTGGAACTAATATTCATTATCTCAGTTTCATATGTTTATATTGAGAAACTCCTATTTGCTCGTTGATGTAAGTTTGAAAGCAACTTTAAAGATAATGAACTAAATGGTAACACAAAGAAAGTTAGCTTGAAATAATTATGCTGGGGAATATACATAGGCGTAGTTTATAAATCCCCCAACGAAACGCAATATAAGCATCAGTATATTTTTAAGGAAGGGAATATTAAAAACAGACAAGAAATAATTTTGTGCTGAGGAAAATAAAATTAGTCATTGACTAATATTGTTTTTATTATTTCGAGAATTACGAACGGCAACTTCGGACATATTTCGATCATGTTATCCTCATCAGTGAAGTATATATCAACGAAATTGCAGAGATAATGATATGAGAATCAATAGGTAAATGTACAGGAAAGTATATTATTCATGAAGGAAACTTGAATTGTTTGGAGAGCGAATTACTCAGAGACGTCATCTGCATGAGATAGTACAGTCAAAAGTGAAACAATGTTGAAGTCTCCCACACGAAAGCAAGGGAGACCAATCTGTTGATCCTACCACACAAAATAATGAAAAATATGACCTCAAGATTTTTTCATAACTTCAGTGCTTTCAGGGAGCTGAAATGGAATTCCAGTTGAAGCATTGGAATCATTCTTACTTGTACAAAGTAATATTAATTGAATATATCTTAGAGAACAAAAATAATAACGATAAAAACAATTTTCACTGGGAAAATGACTGCCTCACACATAAGTATATATAGACACGCACACACACACACACACATACTTACAAAACAAACAATTACATATATACACCAAATGGATATATACATACTTCAAACACCCTACTATTCAGTTATGCATGGTGGAGATTTATCGAATTTGGATCTTTTCGGTTTGAACGGAAGTTTATAAAAATAATTTCCACGTAACTACACACTTTTAAGCTTCGTATACTGGTAGAATGTGATTATAAAACATCTTCTTCTCTTGGCTTTATTGAGAAAATTCTATAGTTTGTAAGATATTTGGGTTTTTTTCTTCAATTTCTGAAATTTCAACCAATCAATGACGTCTATTGAGGTAAAAAAACATTCTGTGCCGTATGAATATGACCCTGGTTTAAGAAACAGATTGGATTTATTTACATTTGTGAAGAAAAAAAAGATACCCTTCCCCCCACCCCTAACCCTAACCCTAAAACAGATTGAAATGCAATAGATCGATGCTAGGGTCATAATTATGAGTGACAATTTCATATGACACCGCTATAAAAAAACTGCCGTTCAAACCGAAAAGATCCTCGAATTTAGAATTATTACGCAAGACGACGAGGATTTAGAGGATGGAGTAAAGAGAATGTGTGAGCATTCATTGAGGGTAAAGTACTAAATCATTCGAAATTATGTCAGAAATGTAAAGGCTTCCCTAAATATTTTGTATTTACGGTTTAGTTTACCTATTTGTTTTGTTATCTTTATTCGCATTCTTTTGGATAACGTTTGGTGTTATTAAAAAAAATAACTTTAACCAGTTTATATCTGAGTCAATGAATTCAATAGAACGAGAGCAAAAAACAAATTAGTTCACAACTCATTACATAAGGGGCGACGTATATCAAGGAACATCGACAGCTAAGCAATTTTCTTGAAATAAGGGTATCTAAGGGAAAGGTAACAGAAATTAGGTAACTAGTACAGACAGAATTGCAAAAATCGCTTTTCTTTTGTTATTGGAGATTTTAACTACGATAAAACTGATCGTCTGTCAAACGACCAGAGTTTTACCGTTCAATAGCAATAAACGTTCTGAAAAAAAAACCTATTAATAAGGTTTATTATTATTGCACGAACAAAAATGCGGTCAACCAAGAATAATGATAAGAAAATGTGCGCAGTGTACCTCCGCAGTCATATCCATTCATAGATACACAGCATTTATAGCTACACGCCTATTTGGACACATACACTGGCCACCAGAGAAGCACAGAGACATCTACATTCCAAGCTACCTACTTACACCCATATTCGCAAAAAGACAGGCACAATTCCAAACGTTAATATATTGATAAATATTGCAACACACAAACGCGTGTAAAGTGAAATATATTCACACACATATATGACTGTGTTTGTGTGAGTATATATATTTGTGTGTTTATATATATATATATATATATATATATATATATATATTATATATATATATATTATATATATATATATATATATATAATATATATATATATATATATATATATAACATACACACATATATACATACACACATATATATATATATATGTATGTATGTATGTATGTATGTATTTATGTATGTATGTGTGTGTGTGTGTGTCTGTGTGTGTGTGTGTAAATATACACATGTATATACACACATTAAATATATGCATGTACAATCTATATACATATACATGTATATAAATATATATTTCTCTCTTTCTCTCTATCTGTATCTCTCTCTCTCTCTCTCTCTCTCTCTGCATGCGATTATGTGCTATAGAGTAAATCTATAGATTTTTTAGCCAGCACTTTGGATACAGACTGTTGTAAACACCGCATTCCTGCGTACAGTACCCTCGACAACAAAACTGAAAGTTCAACCGATCTAGTTCCAATCTTTCGTTGGAATTCCTTCACCCCCTTTCAATTGTACACAGAGCCACTGCACATAAACTTAGATTACCTTCGGTGATCCACTAGTAATTTTAAAATCGAATTTACCGCCATCATCACATATCAATAAGAAAAACAATCTGTCCGATTTTCTTACGTCCACAGTAAAATTGGATTTATACGCAATGAATCACTGGATGACTAAAAATGTACGCAGTCGTTGGTCAGATCCCAACTAGTTCTGGTGGTTGCTTTTTCCTCCTAAAAGCGTAAATGTTATACAGATTGACAAGGTGTATATTTTCTAAAAGCGTAAATGTTATATAGAGTGACAAGGTGTATATTTTCTAAAAGCGTAAATGTTATATACATTGACAAGGTGTATATTTTCTAAAAGCGTAAATGTTATATAGATTGACAAGGTGTATATTTTCCAAAAGCGTAAATGTTATATACGTTGACAAGGTGTATATTTTCTAAAAGCGTAAATGTTATATACATTGACAAGGTGTATATTTTCCAAAAGCGTAAATGTTATATACATTGACAAGGTGTATATTTTCCAAAAGCGTAAATGTTATATACATTGACAAGGTGTATATTTTCTAAAAGCGTAAATGTTATATAGATTGACAAGGTGTATATTTTCCAAAAGCGTAAATGTTATATAGATTGACAAGGTGTATATTTTCTAAAAGCGTAAATGTTATATACATTGACAAGGTGTATATTTTCTAAAAGCGTAAATGTTATATAGATTGACAAGGTGTATATTTTCCAAAAGCGTAAATGTTATATACCTTGACAAGGTGCATAAATATATCTATCACATAACGCTTTTATTCTTTCGGGGCTGATGAAATAAGCACTGATCAAACAACGGGGTCGTTGTAATTCCGATTAACCAACCCTCTTAAATTTTCAGGACTTGTGCCTCCAGTAGAAAAGATTATTGATAAACAGAGATTAAGAAAAGACAAGATTGTAACAATGGAATTGTTGGTTCTAAATGTGTAGCTAACAAATATTGGTCACAGATTCCAATTGTAAATATTCCTTAAACAGGAGACGCAATGGCCCAGTGGTTAGAGCAGCTGACTCGCACTCATAGGATCGCGGTTTCGATTTCCAGACCGGGCGTTGTGAGTGTTTATTGAGCGAAAACACCTAAAAGCTCCACGAGGCTCTGGCAGGGGATGGTGGTGATCCCTGCTCTACTCTTTCACCACAACTTTCTCTCACTCTTACTTCCTGTTTCTGTTGTACCTGTATTTCAAAGGGCTGGCCTTGTCACTCTCTGTGTCACGCTGAATATCCCCCAGAACTACGTTAAGGGTGCACGTGTCTGTGGAGTGCTCAGCCACTTACACGTTAATTTCACGAGCAGGCTGTTCCGTTGATTCGGATCAACCGGAACCCTCATCGTCGTAACCGACGGAGTGCTTCCATCCATTCCTTAAACATTCTACCGAAAAATATCGCAGTTCGAAAAAGCTTATGCCTTTCTCAACCTCACCAGCGCAAAGAACTGAACATGTCTGTAAAGTGATCTCTATGCTTTGTTTATTATTATTATTATTATTATTTATTATTATTATTATTATTATTATTATTATTATTTTCCTTTTATAACAAGTTAAATGAAAGAGACCAACTGGCCTGGGATCGAAATCGGATTGTGAAATTGGTTCTCATGAGCATACATTTATCCAACGCTTCCTGCTAGAAATCTTTTCTATCTCTTGACTATAATTATTAGATATATTGGTGGCAGAATCAGTAGAGCGCACAAACGAAATAATTTGCTGTACAAAGTAACGCCTATTAATATTCTGAGTTCAAAATTTGCCCAGATCAACTTTACTTTCATTCTCTCGGGGGTCGATAAAAGAGAGTATAAGACAAACACTGAGGCCAATTTTATCGAGTTTCCTGGCCTTGTGCCAATGTTAGAAATCATTATTTGAAGAGTGTGAATTACTACCACGCAATTCTCTACATGGTGTACACAGAGCGGGGAAGACGGTAAATTCGATTGTTTTAACACATCTAAGAATTTATTGATAATTGACAACATATTCATTAGAATTCTGTACAGAGCCTTGCAGTTGAGATAAGAAAAGCATATTAGTTTTCCCTCCTGGTTTAAGATGAATTAATAATAAGGTTTAATTATTTTGTACATATATTTACATACGAAGTTTCTGATGCTTTTGGAAAATACAAATTTAATATCTATATATTCTGTGCTTTATTTCTGTAAACATTGCTGAAACCTAATATTCATGCTAACTATCATAAATTGTTGAGTATTTGCATTTATACTGGAGCTCTTTGAATTTCATGTATACTTTCTCTCGATTCACGTTGCATTCGTTTACAAAGCATACCTCTTGCTGTTAAAATATCATTTATTAAACAGTAAATAATTGTTTATTTCCCAGACAGGTGCCTCTTTCTTGTTTGATTTTCTTTGTTGTGCAGATGTTCTGCTTGATCACTGGAACTTATCCACTTCAATAACATGACAGAATCGATCACAGCGTTAATTCAGTGCCGAATTGGATCACAAGTCAATTTACGTATTTACGTATCCATCAATACATTACAGTACTAATCAATAAATTGCCGAACTACCAATAAATTAGTTCAAAGAAACTGTGTTCTATAGAATGCGATCTTTATTGCAGTTAGAAGACAAACATTTACTTATAGCAGTAAGAAGACAAACATTTGTTCATATGAACAATTTGGTTGTAACCGCCTTCAGTTAATGATTGCTGCTTGTTGCAGCGAATGATATCATATGAAGTAAGACGTTTTATTGTTGGTGACTTGCTGCTGTTCATATCCATTGTGTGTGCTAGTTCACCATTAATGTTCAAACACCAGTTTTCTACTTAAATGTCTTTGTAACTCTGCTTTTAAAACGCTCAGTTGAAAATTATGAATATTTTGTAAATATTTAGTGTTCAATGTTTGGAACTGATCAGCAATCTATATTTCTCTCCGTCTATGGAAAACGCCGTTAAAACGCCGCTAAGCGGCATTTTGGCCGTCTTTACGTTCCGAGTTCGAATTTCACCGAGGTCGACTGTCATCTTTTCGGATGCGATAAAATAAGTACTAGCTGAACACCGAAATTGCTAGCCTTGTGCTAAACATTTG
This sequence comes from Octopus sinensis, assembly GCF_006345805.1. Classification (NCBI taxonomy): domain Eukaryota; kingdom Metazoa; phylum Mollusca; class Cephalopoda; order Octopoda; family Octopodidae; genus Octopus; species Octopus sinensis. The sequence continues at coordinate 46,938,405 of NC_043013.1, read as the reverse complement.
AAACGAATATTACGGTCCAGACAATTTCATCACACATTTTGGTGGGAAGCTGGATGTCCTGTGACGTCCACAATTAGAATTAGAGGCAAAGCTTGCTCTCCAAACGACCAGAAGTTGCAAAAATTTACAGCTAAAAATTATTGTGTATTTGTAAACATGCTGCCCATGTATTCATATTTTGGAAAGAATATCCTGGTTGTAAAAATACTCAAATCATTTAGGTCTCCAAATATAGCAACCGACAATCTGGTGGTGTCACATTGTGCCACACATCTGAAAGAGAGGCGGGAAATGAAAATAATTAGTTTGCAAGAATATCACTTTAGCTTGGAAATGTTTGAAATCACGTCACAATTCTAATGTAAATGTGTTTTTTTTTTACTCTGCTGCTTTGCTGTGAGACTATTTTACAGGGTGCTACTCGATCATATCAATCGCAGGACTTATTTCGATCTGGTCTTCTTTTATCAGTTACTCCTTATTGAACCGCTAAGTAATTTATGGCAGAAAGGGACATACCTCTGCACATTACTGTTACATCGGTATGCACAAACATGCATAGACACACGCTCACAAATAACAGCTACTCCCAGCTCCTGTTCTGGCACTCTCAATCTATATATCACTGACTGGGAGATGAGTCGCTGCTGTTTTTAGCGGTCGAGTATCGATCATTGGCAAGAGAAAAGGGGATCGAAATCACGTGATGTGGTGGTTTCGGCGCTGAAGGTAACGGGGACTTACCCCGATCCCTGCTAACCCATATAAACGAGAATGCATTTTGCGCCAAAAGCCCATATGAGAGTTTCTCTCGTGGTATCTACCACAGTATAGTTTGTTCCAACAGAACATCCATGTTTAAGTAGGGATAAATATTACTTGTTGGTATTAATACCACCTCTATCACTAATATATATTTTTTTAACAAGCTCAAAGGCTAATCGTGATGCCAGCACCTGTTCTGACATGTGTTATTCTATATATTGCTGGTGGAGAGATGAACCGCTGTTATTTCTAGCAGTCAAGCATCCATCATTGAAAAGACCAAGGAAGGTCAAAATCACGTGATCTGGAGGTGGCAGAGATTCCTTTCCCTCCTAGCGAAATAAACCGGAGTGCATTTTACACCCAAAGGCCAGTGTGAGAGTTTTCTTCATAGCATCTGCTGCAGTATAGTTTGTTCCAACAGAACATCTACGTCTAAGTGGGTATGAATATTAATTCTCGGTATTAATACTGCCTCTGTCGCTAATATATATTTTATAAATTCTACCGAATTCAACTCAGAAAGAAACCCCTTGTAAAATGAACCTAGGAGTAGGTGATTGCTAAGTGAACTTGTTAACGACACATAGCAAATAAGGAATGAAGGAATGGTCGATATTTCGTCAAGGAAGCTACTTTTCCCTTTAAAATGTTATCTCAGCCCTTTAGAAACCGACAAATGTTTTTAAAGACAACGTCGAATGTAGAAAGTGTAGAAATATAAACACTGGAAGAGTCCATTGCATTTTGAACTTGTCACTCACAGGCTTTTCCAACGTTGAGAAACTATTCATATCAAGCCATGAGAAATAGCAGCAAAACTATTGTTTAAAATATGTTCTAGACTTGACCTATTTCTTGTAGATTTCGGTGGTGAGTAGTGTAACATTACCTGAACTCATGAATAGCAGTTGGGCATAAGATTGTAATCATATACATCAGATCACGATTACATAACCTTCCTTGTGGAGGAATTAATCCCATTATGTCACCGATCAAGCACCTCCCTAAACTTTATCCGAATCTTTAATTTCGTGACGTTTAAAAGGAGAAAAATTTACTTTTCTACTTCCTTGAACAAACTTATTTTTGAAGTATTACGACCCCTTTAACATATTCTTCTCTCCGAGAAGACAATTTTGACCATTCTTCATTTTTAATTTTCATCGTATCGCTATCTGAAGGTTATTTACAGACTATTTTAACGTAAATTAATTAAAACAAACTACTTAAACATCAATAAAAGCTGTTAAATGCATTACTGAATAATTAATCATATCTCTCTTCGATTCTCAAATCACCTTTATTTCCATTAAAAGGAATTCCATCCTTGACCTGAAATCAGCCCTTGTAAATTTGCTTTATATTAGATTACAAACAATTTGTTTGGTTAAGTCAAAAGGGGAGAGCAACAAAAGATTACCCCGACCAAAGCAGCGTCTATTAGTACACTTGACGAGGTTATTATAACATGGATGCTTCAGTGAATTGCCGACTCTCTTAAAGTTTAATTACACCGTCGCCTGACTCTTCTTTCCATTGTTGTAATTCATCGATTAACTTCCATATTGATTCCATCAAATGTCGACTGATCTCAGACAAGTCATGGAATTAATTTGTCACCTTCTATAATGTTGGTTTGCTGACAATGGCAGCAAGAATCAAATTTCACAGTTTTTTTATTTTATTTGCTGTTTCCCATAATTTTTATTTTGTTTTATTTTTCTGCACAATTATCACTGTTTAATTAGTTTTCCTTTCGTCCTGTCTAATCCTTTAACAAATATGTTTTGTAAACTTCCAGGCAATTGTGTTCCTTTTATGTCTCTTACAGTTAATATCTTCAGTTCAGGATATTAACAGCTATCAGAAGAACATTAATATAAGAAATAGATCGTTCCAAAGCTATTTTGTTTCTTTTCGGATCTCAGTATAAAGTCATGGTGTATGCTGTAGTGCAAAAATAAAAAAAAAAAAAGAAAAGAAAGAAAGATTAGTCAAGCAGGTGGACTATGTACTGATTAACATGCACGAAATATTTTTAGTCAATTGAAATTTGCCTCTAAACAGGAGAAAAACAGGTCAAAATGGAACGACAGTTGTTTGCTTAGACAAAAGAAGAAGACAGTTTCCTGCAAGCAAGTGTTCTTTTCAATGTTTACGAGAAAAATCTATCCCGCCAGACTGGGGTATCGCCATAATGGGGCAGTGCCAGGCTGGAACACCACCAGGCTGGGGCAACGCCAGGCTTGGGCACTACCAGGCTGAGGCAACGCCAGGCTTGGGCACTACCAGGATGAGGCAATGCCCTGAAAGGTTTTGAAGAAGAAATCGTCGCCCGTCTTTACTTTTGAGCTTGGTGATTATTCTATCTGTTGCGCAGAAGCGTTGTATTGCAGAGACGTAAACAGAATAACACCGGTTGTCAAGCGATGGGAAGGGGGCAAACGCAATCGCAAAGGCACACATGTGCGAGCTGGCAGAACCGTTAGCACGCCTGGCGAAATGCGAAGCCGTATTTCGTCTGCCGTTACGTTCTGAGTTCAAATTCCGCCGGGTCGACTTTGCCTTTCATCCTTTCGGGGTCGATAAATTAAGTACCAGTGGCGCACTGGGTCGATGTAATCGACTTAATCCGTTTGTCTGTCCTTGTTTGTCCTCTCTGTGTTTAGCCCCCTGTGGGTAATAAAGAAACATAAATATGTACGTATGTGTGTGTATGACGGTTTTAACACAGTTTCCCTCTACTAAATCTGCTAACAAGTAATGTGTCAGCCAGAGCCATAATAAAAGACTTTTGCCCAAGGTTCCACGCAGTGGAAATAAGAATGACGGTAGGTCCAAAATGTAAAGTACGAATAACATTTCTTTGATGATCATTTTTCACATCGCAAAACTGTACGATGCTTAAGGTAAGATCTAAAACATTTCTTGGTTTATATTAAAGGTAGAAACGAAGTTCAATCAGAGCGTTAGACTTCACAGAAATTTTGTAAGCACTTTGTTTTATTTATAGCAACCAGATAAAGGCAACAAATTGTTTGTGTGTGTGTCCAAGCGTGTCGTTAGGATATATCAGCTGGAACGTGAACCAGTGACTGAATCCATCTCAAAGCCAACAGGATTATATAGTCTTAGGCAGTGTTCTGTAAATACAAACTTCCTTTAGCATTAATAGCCTTGAAAATACAAAGCAGTATTTATGGTGAAAATTTTAATGACGTTCAACAACAGATATAGACTAAGATCGTGATAGTTGACACAAAAGTGATGTAGGAAGGATGTATGTTTTTTTTGTTTTTTCTGTCTGTTATTTTTATACACGATACAGAATTGGAAGTAATCTATTTTGTGAATGAAAACAGATTTCACCTTGTAAAAATACTATGGTTGCGACCCATATTAAAGCACAGCATAGTTGATAATTTCAATTTTTTCAGACCTAATACAGCCAAGTGAAATTCTCTTTCATTCAAATGTATGGAAATTATGGTGTAATTAATGACAGTGCGCCATTTTGCTTTCGAAAAGCAATAGTAAATAATATATGCAGTATAATTTGATGATTGGTTTTACTTAGAGTTTAACCTACGAAAGCTTTGAAAACAAGAGTGTATTAACAAATACAAAATGGATTTATTTATTCATGATCATTGAGGAAATACTAAAGAAGTGAACCATTTACGATGTAGAGACGGATTTGATGTGGTTTCTTGCTGGAATGTTTCTGGTCAAAATTACTCGTTAAGCGAACTATACATTTGTCTGTATCCAAACACTATTTAATAGACCTAGTTTTAGTATCATTTCAACTGTATTATGCAGGTGGCCGTTTCAACGTCACTCAGATTTTTTACCATACCGATTAGCACTTTACAGAGTTATTTCACTAAGATGAAGCTTATTTTATAAGGTTTTCTTAAATATTAACAATATCTATATTTGATTTTGTTCCCGTTCTTAATCCTCTGAGTTCAAGTTCCGCCAGGGCCAATTCATCTTTCATTCATTCATTTGGCCTCAATAAAATAAAGTACTAGTCAAGGACCGAACTCGATTTTTATGGCCCGCTCCCCATGTAAATTCGCATCTAATATGCACTTTAAAACTTATCATTATACTAACAATAATACCCGTCGTTGATCGGTTAATTACTTTTACTCTTTCTCGGGACCCACATTCACAGTGTTATTATATATATATAGATTTACTCCTCCTGTATGTGTGTATTTTATAAGAAAAACATGTAATAATTGAAGTAGAAAAAAATATCAATTTCGTACACGAACTTCTGTTTGTTTATTATATGACAATAATAAGTGAGCTCTATGTGTTATTTTATATATCAATACAGTAATGGCAATTATATAATAAGGCTTTGGTTGGCACAAAGCTGTAATGAAAGACAATTGCCCAACTTTCCGCACAGTGGGACTGAACCCAAGGCGACACAATTGGAAAGCAAGCTTCTCAACCACACAGCCACTCCCGTAATGGAGAGCTACATTTTGGATAATATATTCTTTGATACAATATGATTAACAAAAAGATAGGAAATTCAGACCAAACTGGAGACTGTTTAAAGAACGTACATACAGCGAAGCAGTTTTGTGGTACATGCGAATAAGTTAGGGTACGTTCAGCTTTTTTCCACTCGGAAAGCCAAAGCAAGGTGCACTCAACTACCCCCCAAAAAGAGGTGACTTCACACTAATGCTGATTTACATGCGATAGATGGTGATACGCATAAAAGTCACAAACAAACCACCAAACTAGATTTCTTGTGGATAGTGAATTGTGTAGTTTTGGGCGACTGTCACAATCTTAGTCTATATTTGTTGTTGAACGACATTAAAAAAAAAACATCGAAAAGAAAATTGGGTCTAGCTGAAACCTGAGATACTAAAAAATGTCCCGGCCTGATAGAGATCTCAGGTGGGCAGCAAATGCGGGTTGTAGCGAGAGGTAAAAGGTAGCATTGCTACAACTGTTGAGGCTACACCAGTACAAATCAGTCCCGTCCGCAGTATCACTATCCGCCCCCCCCCCAAAACCACCCACTATCATCATTACGAGCACAATCTGATTCAAATACCACAACGATAGTCACATCATTTCTTCTAGCATGAACAAATCAGTTATTAACTACACGGCCATAAACACAAACAATAAAGAAGTAAAGGACCACATACGCCAACAAAGGTGCATCACTCCTAAGAACTGGGATGGAAGCACTCCGTCGGTTACGGGGACGAGGGTTCCGGTTGATCCGATCAAACGGAACAGCCTGCTCGTGAAATTAGCGTGTAAGTGGCTGAGCACTCCACGGACACGTGTACCCTCGGGGATATTCAGCGTGACACAGAGAGTGACAAGGCCGGCCCTTTGAAATACAGGTACAACAGAAACAGGAAGTAAGAGTGAGAGAAAGTTGTGGTGAAAGAGTACAGCAGGGATCACCACCATCCCTGCCGGAGCCTCGTGGAGCTTTTAGATGTTTTCGCTCAATAAACACTCACAACGCCCGGTCTGGGAATCGAAACCGCGATCCTATGACCGCGAGTCAGCTGCCCTAACCACTGGGCCATTGCGCCTCCACTCCAAGAACTACATCACATTAAGTAATAACATTCCATCACACAAATAATTTATCCAGATATCAGAACATACATACAACATCTTAAAATATAAATAAATCAGATTTCAGAGGAATTATCAATAAAAGGCTATACAAAAAAACTGCTAGTAAAAACATCCGCAGCCAGCTGAGGGAAAAACCCCTGTCTCTTCATAAGAAAAAGGTAAGTGATCCTTCCTCACTCTCTTCTCTGTCGTCATTTATGGCTGCACTTACAATAGACAGTACGAATGCATGTAGCCTGGGAAAACCCTTCGAATTTAGATGTGATGACCGGCAGCAGCACCAGTTTCCGATTCACAAACCTTCCCGCCCATTTTCGGTGGATACGAAATTTACTTATATCCAAGTCAAATAGCTGAAAATTACTGAGGAGGGAGAGAGGGAAGCACTTGCTACAATACTCAACTCATCTCGGTGAATCTGCGGGGTTCCTTGTCACCTTTCGATGGTGTTTCCCCATATTAGGGAATTTTGTTGTTAACATTTTCCGAACTTTTCATTGTTTACACGTTTATGTAGATTCCCATTGCCCTGTCTTTGTATTATACGTAATGCTTTTAGCAGCCCATGAGACCGATGAAAATTTATCGGCGTCATCATCATCATCATCATCAGCAGCAGCAGCAGCAGCAGCAGCATCATTATTATTATTATTATTATTATTATTATTATTATTGTTATTATTATTATTATTATTATTATTATTATTATTATTATTATTATTATATTATTATTATTATTATACGAGGCGGTGATCAGGTCGAATCGTCAGCACGCCGAGTAAAATGCTTACGAGCGTTTCGTCCGTCTTTAGGTTCTGAGTTCAAATACCTCCGAGGTCGATTTTGCATTTCGCCCTTTCGATGCGGATAAAATAATTACCAGTTGGGTGCTGAGTTCGATGTAATTGACTCATCCTCCGCTCCGAAATTGCTGGCTTTGTGCCAAAATTTGAAACCATTAATATTGTTAATTAGCGTCGAGCTAGCAAAACGGTTAGTTTGTCGGTCAAAATCCTTAAAGGCGTTTCTTTAGGTTCTTTACATTCTGAGTTCAAATTACTCCGAAGTTGTTTTGTCCTTTATCTTTTCAGGGTTAAAAAAATAAGTACTAGTTCAACACTGGAGTCGACGTAAACGACATAGTTTTCCCTTAAAATTATTAGCTTTGCGCCAAAATTTGAAACAGTTATTATTATCATTATTATTATTATTATCATTATCATCATTATTATTATTATTATTATTATTATTATTATTATTATATTATTATTATTATTATTATTATTATTATTATTATCATCATCATTATCATTATCGTTTTTATTGTTTTATTGTTATTGTGGAAAGCGATGCATTCGTAAAAGTAAAATTCTAATTAATATATCTAAATATTCTAATAAATTGTTTCTTTACTCGGAACTGTTTTATCGCTCGTAGAAATTTCATGAATATCACAACTTCTTTTCTTCGTCCTTGTGTGAGACTCTGAATGCCTTTGCAAGAAATTATCAATCGTCATCATCATCATCATCGTCACCACCACCACCACCACCACCACCAACAACAACAACAACAACACCGCCACCACCACTACCATCATCATCATCATCATTATCATCATCATCGTCACCACCACCGCTACCACCACCACCACTACCTTCACCACCACCACCGGCACCACCGCTACCACCACCACCACTACCTTCACCACCACCACCACCACCACCACCACCACTACCACCACCACCATCATCATCATCGTCACCACCACTGGCACCACCGCCACCACCACCACCGCCGCCACCACCACCACCACCGCCACCACCACCGCCACCACCACCCCATCATCATCATCATCATCATCATCATCATTATTATTATTATTATTATTATTATTATTATTATTATTATTATTATTATCATTATTATTATTATCGTCATTATTATCATTATTAAATTTATAAATTATTTTAATATAGGAAACGATAAATATATCTGCCAATCGAAGAAATGCTCACAACTAAATTCTTATTTGCAATAGCAGTGCATATGCAATATTTGGTGAATAATTCAGCTGGTGTTGATGGCGAAGAGAAAATATCTGCTTTGAACCTATTTGCTGTTATTGGATTTGGATAATTTTTCTTTTTCGTTGTTTTCTAACGTTCATTTACTTTAAATTTCTTCAGGTAATGAATGAAATAATAACAAAAACACTGCGTTTATCAGGAATTGGAATCCAGAGTTTTGTGTTGCTGTTATTTAATGCCAAGTCAACCAACAAATATGCTAATGACGACAAAGAAAGCTAAAACAACACAATTCCAAATACATTTTTCTTAAAACCAAAATTTGCACACATTTTAAAAATCTGTTACGTCTTTTTGGTTATAATTTTTATTTAATTTTTCTCAATTCTTACCTCCTTTATTATCCTCTTATTACTCTCGCAATTAGAATTGCTTTTTATTTTTACCTTCTTTTTTTCCTGTAATTTTCTCCGGGGAAGAGCAGATATCTTCATTAGTTAGTCTTACCCGAAAGCGTACTTTGCTTAATTTCAAACCTAGCCAAATATATCCCCCACAGAAATAGGGCTGATATTTTTCTTCAATGAATATTTGCAAAGTTTAAGCAGTTAATAAATGAAGTTTGAATAAAATTAACATATTGCAGAGATAGCAAGATTGTTCTATACAATTTTACTCATTAATGTCTTTTGTGATGCAAAGCAGTATCCAACCATACATTAATTTGAATGCGCAGTCGTGAAAACAAAATATATAAGTTGGAGAAAATCCTCATTAACTCGTAATTTTTTTTTATTAATATTATTATTTGTAAGTAGCAGCAGCAGCAGCAGCAGCAGTAGTAGTAGTAGTAGTAGTAGTAGTAGTAGTAGTAGTAGTAGTAGTAGTAGTAGTAAACTTCTCTGTTATTATTAGTCTTTTCTATGATTAATAATATATATATATATATATATAATATATATATATATATATATATATATATATATATATATATATATATATTATATATATATATATATATACATATATATATATATATATATATATATATATGTATGTATTTACAGGAAATTGTATATTTTGAAACAATTCTTTCTAAACAGTTTTAACCATAAAACACACCACACTAAACCGCCAGCGTTTGAATTTAAAGTATAAGCACCAAAATTTCTTACAATTTTATGTGCGTATGTGTACGTTTATACATACAAACACACGCAAACGTTTACACATACAAACACACATACATACACTCATATGTCTGACTAACACACAAATTGCGTGCTTCTGTATGTGTCTGTATTTTTAAACCGAGTGATACCGTAGACATATAAAGCAAATGTGAACATGAATATAAGTGCAATGTCTGTGTTATATGTTGGCTTCAAATTTCAGTGGGAGGAGGTAAGTCGATTGCATCGCCCCCAGTGTTCAACTGGTACTTATTTTATCAACTCCCGAAAAGATGAGGGGCAAAGTTGACCCCGTCAGAATTTGAACTCAGAAGTAAAGACGGCCGAATTACCACTAAGAATTTTGCCTGGCATGCTAACAATCATGGCAACTGACTGCCTTCGTCTGTATTTTATATTGATGTCCAATGATATTACTGAAAGATGTTGGGACTTGTGACACAGATCATCTCTACATTCCTCATTTTTATTACTTCTTTAGAAGAGAAAATACCACTTCAAGTGATCCTTTTTCATAGTCTCAGAGGTAACATGGAGAAATCTAGAATGATATCCACAGATCAGAGACCTCCTCTGAATACTTGCAACAGACAGGATTTCACTGATAGCACACAGGGACGGATTAACTAACGACCCCACGCTTATATCTACGTCGCGGTCAGCAGAGATCCCTAAGAGTTGATGATGACTACCCACCAGATTTAGAAATCTAAGAAATGTTTTGCCATTTTTTTTTGTTTAGCATTGAGGTGTTGCATTTATGCCTTAGTTCAATGACAAAGACTCCAAGTATTAGAAGCACAAAATTATCGCTACTACTCTCACCTATCAAAACTGTTGAAGACCTATGATATACCTATTTCTTTACTACCCACAAAGAGCTAAACACAGAGGAGACAAACAAGGACAGACAGACGGATTAAGTCGATTATATCGACCCCAGTGCGCAACTGGTACTTATTTAATCGACCCCGAAAGGATGAAAGGCAAAGTCGACCTCGGCGGAATTTGAACTCAGAACGTAGCGGCAGACGAAATACCGCAAAGCATTTCGCCTAGTGTGCTAACGTATCTGCCAGCTCGCCGCCTTTGATATACCACCACCTCTTCCACCGATCTTTGGACGTTAAGGTTACAATGGCTTTGAAGGCAAGAGTGGTCGTTAGCTACTTAAAATTTCCTGAAGGAGAGCTGACATTTTGTCCTTATTTTTCTACAGGTTCGTTCCAAGTAGCATGATGCACCACGTAAATAAATATACATTAAGTTTAACTGCCTTTAATAATTTTCCACATGCGTATATTTACTTGCCTTCATGTTCTGAATCTATCTTTTGTCTTTGCTGTCTGTATCAAAAGACAGTCTTCCAGTTACTGAATTGTGAACGCAGTTATCCAGAATGGAAACATTCTAGTTGATTTCACCAGAGAAGCAAGAATCTCAAGACCTATATAGAAGTAGAAATATTTCATATACAATCGCTGCCAAAGTATTGCTCCAAGTCACAGACTTTATCCAACGCTAATCCATTTTCTGATTGTTTAAGAAAATATTATTTACTGTGCATAATATAAATAGTCACTTCTTAAATTCTCAGTCCACTTTTCTATAAATAGCTGCTTTAGACTTAGAGCATCTCACAAATGAAACCTGGGATTAACATTCATTTCGTAGCCTTGCAAGTTTGACTTGAAGCTCTCTTGTAGGTATAACTCAAAAGGTGGTGTTCAAACTTCGATCTAGTGTCTACCTTTTTGAATTTTTAGTAATATATAAAACAAAGTACTTGATTAAGGGAATTAATCTCTACTAACCCAAATTAAGATGGAAGCGAAACCCAAAGGGATAATTTACGATATTTAAATGTGAGTTTTTATTAAGCTAGAGAAAGTAAATTCTCGTTGCCAAACACTCGGAAAGTACCATAGACGGAAAACGGATTTCTCAAGAATATAACCACATGCAACACTCAGTATAACTCTTCTAAGTATATTCTGAAATTGCTGTTAGGCTAATTTGTTATAGCGTGTCTCAAGAAATGGTACATTATACTAAAATATATGATTTCTTTACTGCCCACAAGGGGCTACACACAGAGGGGACAAACAAGGGCAGACAAACGGTTATATCGACTCCAGTGCGTAGCAGGTACTTATTTAATCGACCCCAAAAGGATGAAAGGCAAAGTCAACCTCGGCGGAATTTGAACTCAGAAAGTAGCGACAGACGAAATACAGCTACGCATTTCTGCCAGCTCGCCGCCTTAGGTACATTATACTAAAATATATATATAATCGTATATAATAATATATAATCATTATATATATAATCATTTCAATCGTGATTGAAAACAATGTTCATGAACCAGATTTACTCTTCCTCCGCGAACACAATGACGGAAAGAAGCACCTACTTATTTTGGTTTTCGCTGTTTCATGCGTATTAAAAACCAAGCAGTGCTTTGTTGCAATGAGTTTGGTTTCCTTTAAAGACAAATTGACTATTAATTCTGTTAATGTAGTTTTCATGAGGATATCATTTAATATTGGTTAATATCAGACACAAATATTTAGGCTATTGCTGAAGACGAAGAGCGAAGAGCGCTGAAACGTTAGACATCTCGTCTTATAGAATAACAATATATTCTATTGTATAAGCAACATGAACTACTATTTGCTGACACAGACCATCACGGTTTCCCCCCGAATTCTACTGTTTTACTTTAATGTTTAAGTGTTTGCACATTATGGCTATTATTGATTATATTGTCATTTTAAAAGCGACAAATAGATTCATATGAATAACAGTTATCGCTCTTTATGTTAAACTTCCAGATGTTGAACTTCATGTTGAAGATTCTGCGGTTTGTATATTCAAGGCGGAGAGCTGGCAGAATCGTTAGCACACAGGGCGAAATGCGTAGCTGTATTTTGTCTGCCGCTGCGTTCTGAGTTCAAATTCCGCCGAGGTCGACTTTGCCTTTCATCCTTCGGGGTCGATTAAATAAGTACCTGTTACGCACTGGGGTCGATATAATCGACCCAATCCGTTTGACTGTCCTTGTTTGTCTTCTCTGTGTTTAGCCCCTTGTAGGTAGTAAAGAAATAGTTTTGTATATTCTCAATGATATGGGACTGTTTCCCAGATCATAATTAAAACTTTAAGGTTGTCTGCCCTTGCCTATTTTAATGTAGATTCACTACTAAGCTAAAGGTTCTTTTTTCTTATTATAGCTGTAATACTGGTTTCAAATCTTGGTGCAAGGCCAGCATTTTCGGGGCAGGGGCTAAGTCGATTACATCGACCTCATTACTCGACTGGCACTTATTTTATCAACTCCAAAATGATGAAACGTAAAGACGACCTCAGTGGAATTTGAACTCAAAGCGTAGAGACGGACGAAATACCGCTAAGCATTTTAGTCGGCGTGCTAACGATTCCCCCAGCTCGTCGCCTTAACTGTAATTGAAATATTAACTGATCGAAATCTCTTGGTTCCCTATACTATATAAGCACCGATTTTACTTATTTGGATTTTATGCAGAATTTGTCTGAGTATATTTCTTTAGTTGTTATATCACTGACTTAGTTCACTTAACTATGAATATATAAAGGAGACAGCAATCTTGTCAACTTTCCGATAGATCGAAAGTAGATAACAAGTAATAACAACTCCATATTCTCACATAAGAGCTCCCCAAATCGGCAGATTCTCTACTTGCTCCCCGTAAATATATTGCAGGTACTTAAGGCGGCGAGCTGACAAAATCGTTAGCACGCCGCGCAAAATGTTTCTTCATGTTCTGAGTTCAAATTCCACCGAGGTCGACTTTACCTTTTATCTTTTCGGGGTTGATAAAATAAGTATCGGTCAAGCACTGGGCTCGATATAATCGATTTATCTCCTCCTCCGAAATTGCTGGCTTTCTACCAAAATTTGAAATCAATATATTAAAAGTATTTCTGATGAAAACAAATTAATATGAGGAAAGCAGTATACTAATTTCATTGGAAATTTTCTAATTATTTTACTATTTATGATTACATATTTTTACTAATTATGCTGCCTTCTTCTATATGTTATATTGTATAAGATAGTATTATATGCATATATACATACATTTCCGATGGCCGGATAACTGAAGAGATGGCCACGTGGATTTCCACCTCGGCATCCGAAACTCGGTGTTTTATCATGGC
>NC_043013.1:46899574-46919574 GCF_006345805.1 Octopus sinensis | reverse complement strand
AAATTATTCGCCTGCAAAGCGAGCTTCTTAACTACACAGCAATACATACATACATACATACATGCATACATACATACATACATGCATACATACATACATACATGCATACATACATACATACATGCATGCATGCATGCATGCATACATACATACATGCATACATACATACATACATACATACATGCATGCATGCATACATACATACATACATACATACATACATACATACATACATACATACATACATACATACATACATACATACATACATACATACATACATACATACATACATACATATGCCTGCATCTAATGGCAGTAAATAGCCTAGCTGATATATTACAGTTTGATAAAAAATAATCATCTAGCACTTCTCTCCTACAAAATACTATAACAAATTGTTTTTACATAAAATTACATAACTACAGTTTTAGCCATATTTAACCAAAATCTGCCATCATAAACTTGTTAAATTAAAACAACCTGACAGACTTAACGACAAGAAAAGGATTACAAACACATTTCTAATCTGACGATTACTTAGAAAATATTACGAAAAGAGATACAAGAGAAGCTGATTCGCTTACTTTTTCCTTTCAAGAATTATGACATCTGATATTAATGGATTCGTGATTAACACCACACAGATGTTTTGTCTGTGTTAGAAAGTCGTTGTGTTTGGGTGAATATAGATAAGCTATTCTGGTGTAAGAAAAAAAATCAGAGAAGTTCTCTATGGATGACACTTCTGAAATATAATTTTGAATATGTGAAAATGTATAATTTGTACCCTGAAATATGAATTTTAACCGTGTTGTTGCCATTTGCACCAGTTTCAAATGTATTGTCTGTGTTGTCGTTCTATAACAATTTGCTAGATATTAAACAAATTTCAAGAAGTTTTTAATTTTTATTTGATTTTAAGATTGTGTTTTTAAATAATAGTGTAATCCCCTACTGTCTTGTAGAACTGGAAGATATATACAACTAAAAGTAATTAACTACAATTATGGATTTCTGTGGAAATAATAAAGCATTTTCGATCAGTCATAGACACAAGACACCAAACATGGTTCATTATTGTCCTTTTAGGTTCCAGTCACGGTTGCAGCACAGGATGCACGTATTATGCAGCAACCAATTTTTCCTATTCTATAATTTGGTCTTTATCCAAAGTCTGATATAACAAATACTGTGATATCATGTTAATACATTCTGGTTCTAAGGTAGTGAGCTGGGAAAATCGTTAGCACACCGGGTAAAGAGCTTAGTGGCTACCGAATCGTGTAACAAACAGGAACTATTGGTTTCATATTTTGGCACAACGTCAGCAACTTCGTAGGGTGGGTGCAGTCGACTCTATTGACCCTGTACTCAACTGGTACTTATTTAATCGAACCCAAAAGGATGAAATGCAAAGTTTACCTCGATAGAATTTGAACTCAGAACGTAAAGACTCCGTCATTCTTACACTAGAGACATGGCTTTCGAATATAAATCAGTCGACCTCAAAGAAACCAGTGTCAGAAGAAACTGTTTTCGTATGGAAAAAAATAAAAGTATATCACCATGACATTTGCAATCTGAATGTTTTAATCGAAAGCCCCGTGATCACTAAAGGAAAACAAATATGTCTTCTACTGCCTTATGCTATAATAATACTTTATAATAGCATCTTATTTTATAACAATATTTACATTAATACTTTTTCTTCTTCTGTTACGACGACGAAGGTTCCAGTTGATCCGATCAACGGAACAGCATGCTCGTGAGATTAACGTGCAATTGACTGAGCACTCCACAGACACACTTACCCTTAACGTAGTTCTCAGGGGAGATTCAGTGTGACAAAAAGTGTGACAATGCTGGCCCTTCGAAATACAATAGGTACAACAGAAACAGGAAGAAATAGTAAGAGAAAGTTGTGGTGAAAGAGTACAGCAGGATCCGCCACTACTTCCTGCCAGAGTATTGTGTAGTTTTAGGTGTTTTCGTTCAATAAACACTCGCAATGCCCGGTTTGAGAATCGAAACCGCGATCCTACGACCGCGAGTCCGCTGCCCTAACCACTGGGCCATTGCACCTCCACAATACTTCGTAATACCTTATTTTATAGCAATATTTGTAATACAACTTTATAATAATGCTACCTTATAAAAAATAATGCCTTATAATTATATAATAATAGTACCTTCCAATCATACTTTTATAAACAGTGTTAATCTATTCTCGCACTCTTGAGTAATGTACTCACTCTGCTCTAAGCTGTCCCCTAAGTTACCTCCCCATGGTACTCTAATATACCAATAAAGGGGCTTGTTAAGCTAGAAGTAGCAGTTAAATCTTCAGATTACACACCGTCTTAAACACGGGTAAATGCATTATATAATGTACTCTAAATATTCCTAAATAGACGAGGTGGTCATGAATCGAATGGCTGCAACGACAGCGACATCAACAATAGCAGCAGCATCAGCAGGAGGCGCAATGGCCCAGTGGTTAGGGCAGCGGACTCGCGGTCGGAAGATCGCGGTTTCGATTCCCAGACCGAGCGTTGTGTGTGTTTATTGAGCGAAAACACCTAAAGCTCCACCAGGCTACGACAGGGGGTGGTGGCGACCCCTGTTGTACTCTTTCGCTCCAACTTTCTGTCCCTCTATCTTCCTGTTTCTTGTCCCCGACTTCCTACGCAACCGCTGAGCCTGGATGCGCATTCGTCGATGCTCTCGGTGTCGGGGGTTGACCTGCTTTCTCTTCTGCGGGTCTTACGAATAGCAAAGGACCACAATTCGGACTGCGAGCTCTGGGATGAAGGCCGCTTCGCTCGCTCAACAGCAGCAACAGTAGTAAGAAACTAACGAGTTGTTAATGATACTATTTTTTATGTGTATGGTTGATTTTTATGGCTTTTTTTTTAATTGCTAAAATTAGAAGACATATTTATTAGGATAATTTAGTTATGATAATCCAATAATTTATTATTATATTTTAAGGACACTAAGGGGATCGATGTTTATGTAAGGTTATAATCGATTCTTTGATTCTTACTAAGTTTCCAAACATTGCTATTTTACCTGCTGATTCATAAACTTTCTATTTTCAACTGACTAAAGGTTGTGCAGTAACATTGCATTACGGTGATTAGATTGAAATGCTAAGAGCTTTTCACACGTTAAATACCCAAATATCATGTTTGGGAAAGGTTTTGTTTAGAGTTTAAAGAACAAAAGAAATCAGTAATTGAATTGTAAATAAAAGAATCATCTAGTTTCTGTGCCAGAACAACTGATCCTAGAAATAATTCTGGGTGTTAGAACCTATCTTCTACTCTGCTCAGTTGTTCGTAACTTCTAGACTCTTTACAACTGTACAACAAACGGTACCTATTTGACAATGTGCAGACGCTTTGATCTCCTTCACCAAACGAGCAATAAATTCACTGTTTACTTTGTCTTTTGTTTAATGATTATTTTTAATATGATTTATAGAATCAATAAGTAAAAGATGAAAGGAAGGAGAGCTAATGGTTGGTTGTGTGTTCATTACACCGGTTGAAGTAATGAATTCAACGCTTGGAACCGTTTCCTAGAAAATACGATATAAAAGGACGCAAATATTTATGTTTCCGCGATGGTGGTATTATATATTTTCTCTTCTCACCTATAAACCACCATTCTTTTCTGGAAGTAGACGGTTAAATATAGTTGGAAATCTTTTAGATGTCTTTTGTTTGAAATGTATCTTTATGAGATTTCAAATTTAGCCACCTTCCCGTTGCACTGTTAGTTTTATTATATATGCGAGTATGTGTAGGAAAGTTTGTGTTTCTGCGTGCGTGTGTGTGTTTGTGTGCATATGTATATATGCGTGTGGGAGCCTGTGAGCGTGTGTGGGAGAGAGAGAGCGAGAGAGAGAATGTGTGTGTGATTGCGTGTGTGGGAGAGAGAGAGAGCGAGAGAGTGTGTGTGATTGCGAGTGTGGGAGAGAGAGAGAGCGTGTGTGTGTATTTGTGTGTGGTGTGTGTGTGTGTGCGCGCGCGTGTGTGTGAGTGTGTGCGTGTGTGTGTGAGTGTGTGTGTGTTTGTGTGTGTTTGTGTGTGTGCGTGTGTGTATGTGTGTGTGTTATTGTGTTTGTGTGTGTGTGCGTGCGTGCAGATGTAGGTACTTGATCGATTGGAAACCTACAAACAAGTCGGCAGTGGTACTGTGTTGGGTAAATCTAAATTAAACAACAAATTAAATCAAAATAAACCAACAGAGCGATAAAGTCAAACGATCAGAACCAGAAAAACGGTGAAAGAAATCCAGTGAACAGACTGTTTCATCTGAGAATAGCGATGCAAAATGTCCGACTGTAGATAACTGCTTAGTTACATTGACAAGGCTGTTGGTGTTCAGCGAGTAAAAGTTTCAAACCTATCACCATTGATCGGTTCGATTTTTGCTTAATGAAAAGTGAAAGCTTTTGAATAAAAGTTTGTTTTAAGATCTCATTTATATAATCACCAGACCAGTGGAGGTCGTTTAGCCCCAGGACACCTCCGACCGATCAAAGAAGACTGTGGTATTTAAGATGCTCCAATCAGGATCATCCTATATATTATATTTCGCTCTCTCTCTCTCTCTCTCTCTCTCTCTCTCTGTATATATATATATATATATATATTATATATATATATATATATATAGGTGTTAATAAAATCCGGGGTGCATTGCGTTCCGTTATTTAATAAATGGAAATACTGTATTGTAAATAAACAGAGCAAAAAGCGTATAACTTATGCGTCGTATATATATATATATATCTATATATATATATATATCTATATATATATTATATATATATATATATTATATATATAGTATGTATGTATGTATGTATGTATGTAATGTATGTTGTATGTATGTATGTATAGACACACATATGTATATATATCTTTTAAATTCGTTTATAGTAACGTTAGGGATATGCAAATATAGGGCCTATTTAATTTTATTGGCTACCGTTGTCGGCTGATGACTGATGTTAAGGGATGGAGTAGGTGAAAATCCAGCATACATATGTTAAATAATTATTACTTCTGGGGTTCTGCTAACTAAGAAACACATGTACCTTACCTACTTCATTCCCTCAATTCATTCCCTCGTTGGATTTTTATTCGCATTCATAAATCTAGATTATTACCGTGAACCATAAAATAACTTTTCAGCGTATCGAACTTCGATATGGGAAAAACATGCAACCTTCTGCGCCAATAAACTATTATTGTTCCTGAAAGTTTTGTTTTTTTTTATACTTTCTATGGACTGATAGAATCTTACTAACTTCCTACAGTTAGTAAAATCTGAGCAGTCCGTAGAATGTATAACCACTTTCAGGAACCATAATAGTTTATTAGGGCTAAAAAATGTGGTTGCATCGTCCTAATCAGGACTGCCATTTTACGTTGGCAAATAGAATTTACTCTGTAGTATTGTTAATACTTATCTCTCGTTCAGAGTTTTAAAACTAATTATTTTCCTCTTTACGAAGATATTCAAATATTTATAATATTTCATGATAGTTTGACCTCAGCTTACACGCTTTTACATCGGCGTAGGAGGAGCGACGTTAATATTTCATTATCACGTTTAAATTTTATTTTCTAAGATAAATATATGATTCTTGTATTAAACAAGACAATAAAGGGGAAAATATTGATTGAAAGTTACAATAATTATCAACATGTGGATCTATCGATTGACTTGATTGGCTGCAGTTGATCATTTTTATTCTTGGATTCGATTAGTTGTTGATATTATGAGCAGTTTCTGTTTTATGATTGGAGCTTAGAGTGGTCACTTGCTAAATCTCGTAATTACTACATAGACTGTCTAATCGTATAATTAATTACTCTGGTACGCGGCAAGCTGGCAGAATCGCTAGCACGCTGGACAAAATACTTAGCGGCATTTCAACCGTTTTTACATTCTGAGTTCAAATTTCGTGCAAGGTTGACTTTGCCTTTCATCCTTTCGAGATCGATGAAATAAGTAGCAGTTGAGCAATTGGGTCGATGTCATCCACAAACACTCTGCCCCCCCCCCAAATTTCATGCTTGTGTCAATAATAAAAATTGACACTTCTGTAAGCTTTGTCTTGTGAACAGACGCTGTCGAGCTCTTCCCGAACTGACCTAAGACCAGGTCAACGACATGTGAGCTTTTGCAAACAATTTCTGACTAATTCTCGAGATGTCCGTTTTTTGGCGTCGAATTGTAACAGGGGACAGAGAATGAACCCATTGTCATAATCCAAATAAGCGAAATCAGCAACTTAGTTCCGACCAGGCTCCAAAATCTTAGTCTGTCCAGATCTTGCACCATTAGATGACCACCTTCTTCGAGCCGCGACGCATTTTCTGCAAGGAAGGAGGTTCAACAATGTGGATGAGCAAAACTCTGTTTGTAGGAAGCTTTTTACCACTTTACAGTCAGATGGTACAAGCGTGGAATTGAGCTTTTAGCACAACGATGGCAACAGACAATAGAATATGATGGGGAATATTTTCCTCAATACACATTTTCCGTATGTAATCTGCCGGATCTATTAATTAAAGCCCGAAATACGGAAAAACTTTTGACTCAACCTGGTATATATTTACACATGATAAGTTCTGCAAACACAGTCTGAAACTGATGGTTTATCCGTAGAGATTATATTCAAATAAATATATATATATATAAACTGATCACTATAAGATCTATTGATTATTTTATTGAAGAGTGATCGTATATGACCGAGATATCCAAATATAAAGCTGCGTGCGCGAGCGTGTGTGTCAGTGTGTCTAATCGTTTCTTCTTACTTGTTTCAGTCACTGGACTTCATTCATGCAAAGGTTAAACCTCGTTGAATGGCTTTAGAAGATTAAATCGACCCAATAACTCAATAGAATAAAAGAAATATGTTTTATAAAATTACTTAGTAAAGCAGTTAATACAGTAGGTCAGTTATTAAAAGGACGCATTTTTAAACATGTTTTCTTAGAATGCGATAAAACCTTTGTAGTGTACATTGTCATTCAAAGCTCGCAGACAATCTGACTTTCAGCCAGAACTAGTTTTGTATGGTGCCTACCGTCTTCATTCTCGCCAAACAATGAGGTAAAATGCTCTTCAATTTATAACCAGGCTTCAAGGTGCACCTTAAAATTGCTCATTTGCACACGGAAGCAGCTCAGCGTCTAGAATGTCGCTAAAGTATCGCTGGGTGTAAATTTTCACACCCGAGAGCACATAAACGAGGGACAACCTTCCAGTAGATGTCACAGCCGCCCAAACAACAAATGGCAGTGGATTTTGACCTTGATTTACGAGTCTACTCTCGACGGAGTCGGATACATTTCAAACTCGGTCATTCTGATGGTTTACTGTCTGTTCGATGTCAAACTTCTTTTCATCAGTGAACACCAGGTTGGGTAACGTGTCTTCAGCAATCTGACGCAAGATAAGACGATTTCTCTCCAGTCTCACGGCCTTATGAACTTGCGTGAGCTCATGAGTACGGATCATCTCGTAGGGGTGGGTCCTGAGACATCCTTCAGCACTCGATACATTCATGTTCGGTTTATTCTTGCTGTGGCAGACAGTTTTCTGACGGAACGATGAGGATTTCGCCATATCCTTTCTCTGATACTTTTGATAAGCTGAGGGACTCGCACACTTCGTTTTCGGCCACGTCCTGGTCGATCAGCAATGGACCCAGTCTCTTAGAATTTTTCAGAATATTGTTCGGTTCGTTTTAAGCTTTTTTGCTATAGGTGTTTAACTTTCTCATCATTTGTGAAGGGTTATGATTGTATTCCGGTTTATAGCTATTCTCCAAATTATATAAATCTAAATTTATTTAGTTTGAAACAAAAATTTATTTAGTTTTAAACTAAAGTTATTTAGTCTTGAACACATTAAGCTCCTTTAATGATGTATAATTTTCATATTTAATCACGTTTATTGATAGTTATTAAAGCCCGAAATTTAATTTACCTTAATTTCGGGACACACTGTACAGATGTTAAACAGATCTGTTCTTACCACCAAAGTACTAGGGTGCTCTTTTAACATTGACATAAAATTTTTTTTTAGGGGACTCTCATTTTTTTTTCTCCATTGCTTGAAAGGATTGCTGCAAAGTAAAAGGTGGTAAAGGGAGAGGAAAATGAAGGGGGAGGGCAAAGATCTACAAGGCAAAATAGAATTAAGCAAAAGTCCGATACAAATGAGTTCATTTTCAGTCAAATAAACGCTATGACGTCAGTTATAAGAGTAAATGTTTTGCTTTATCACCAATAAAATGGCAGATTTCCCCAATATTGGATAAATATAAGAAATTCATATTTACTTCCTTCCCTTTACACACACACATACACACACACACACATCTACTCACGTATATTTGTGTATATGTGTATGCATATACATACATACATACATATACATACACACACACACACACACACACATATATATATATATATATAGAGAGAGAGAGAGAGAGAGAGAGATATGCATGCCTGTATGTATATGTAGATAAGTGTGTATATATATATATATATATATAGAGAGAGAGAGAGAGAGAGAGAGAGACAGACAGACAGACAGACAGAGAGAGACAGACATTCAGAGACAGAGACATGCATACACATGCATATATGCGTGTGTGTGTGTGTATGTCTATGCATATATATATATATACATATATATATATATATACACAGATTTATATAAAAAAATGCATGCATATACACACTTATATTCATATGTATGCATGTATGTGATGCATTTTGTATATAAATCAATATACTTATGTATGTATATGAATGAATGTATGTGTGTATATATGGATGCATAAACATGAATACAGACACGTACGTATGTAGATGTATGTACGTTCTCAAAAACAAAAAAAAAAGACACCCAAACGTTCTCGCGATATTTTTTTCAATTCCTGATTAACCATTGCTAATTGAGTCTTAAAAGAAAAAGGGGGAGAAAATAAAAGAGAGTGAGTGTGAGAGAGCAAAAGAAAAAAATGTGAAAACAAGCTTCTAAAGTATAGTGATAGCAATATGAAGGAAGAAAGCAGAAGGAGAAGAAAAAAAAAACGCGATAATTGACTAGACACAATTGATACTGACTTGCTTTACTGCTATTAATGATGTAATAGCTTAACACACCCTCTTCGCGCACACAAACAGGAGCACGTAAATGTATGCGTGCCTATGTGTGTGCGTGTGTGTGAGTGTATACATTTATATAATATATATATAATATATATAGCTATGTATGTATGTCTGCATGTATGTATATATTATATATATATATTGTATATATATTATATATATTATATATATATATATATTATATATATGTATATAATATATATGTATATATTATGTATATATATTATATATATGCATTATATGTATGTTTATATGTATATATATAGTATATATATTGTTATATATATATTTATATATGTATATATATATATATATATATACATATGTGTTATATATATGTATATATATTATATGTATATATATATATATGTGTGTGTATATATGTATATATGTGTATGTATATTTGTATGTGTATATATATATATATAGTTATGATATATATGTAATATATTATATATTATATATATATATATATATATATATATATATATATATATAACATATATATATTTGTGTGTGCATGTATATGTGTCTTTGTGGTGGAGTGCGTGTGGGTGTATGCATGTGCATATGTGTAAATGTATATGCAGATACTAGTATATATTTTAAAATCTTTTTATGTATATATCATGTATAAACCCTCACACGCAGACACACACGTTCGCACATATACATGTATATACATATATATGTGTGTATATGTATGTCTATATATATATGTATATATATAATATATATATGTATATATATAATATATATATATATCTATATATATATATATATTAATATATATATATATATGCGTGTGTGTGTGTGTGGGCGTGTATATGTGAATATGAGAGTATATGCACACGTTTGCTTATAATCAGATACATTTATGTACCTGTCTAGAGTATGCGCATTTTCTGCGAATACAACTATAAAATCGTGAGTGTTTCTGTATACATGTATACGTGTATATATGTCTGTCTACGTGTGATCGTATATGTATGCATATGTATAGAATCATCTCCATAGTGTGTGTGAGTGTATGTGTGTTAATTATTGAATTATTAGTAATATATTGTACGGGGTCCCCGTGTTCGGGAGAAATGAACCGAAGGCGGATCTCCCTCATGGCCTTGGTCACGATGATTAAAACAAAATAAAGAACAAAAAGCCCAATAAATATAAACATTTATACATTAAAGATTGGTAGATTTCAATTTTCGCTGAGGTGTATGATAGAATAGTAAATAAATGCGGTAATGTGTAGAAAATAAAATTGAAAGGATTCTCTTTATATGTTATTGAATTCAAATTTCTGACTATTGATTAACCTTCGATCTACAATTGATTTTATCTCGCCTTCATACCATGAACGTATATTCATTTTGGAAAAATTCTTGTGAAATTCCTCATTCACTGTTTAATCTCTTAATTCTCAGTTTAACTTGTTTTTCTTTTTTTCTTATTAATCTTCTTTTGTGTGACACTCATTGATATTTCTTGAACCTTGTTACTGAGAGAGTTCAGAATATAAGAAATCCTTAATCTATCTCATCATATCGTGAATGAGCTAATTAGAAAAATATTTCTAAATATTCTTTTTCCAATTGGGCGTACTATTCTCATTTCAAAACTTTATCTTGTGAAGCGTTCCGTTGAAAGTAAGCAAATCTGCATCGCATTCTGTCTATTCTTTTTACGAGACACTCTTCCTATTTTCAGAAAATTATTTTCAGAAAAGACAATTTTGTTCAAGAATGCAATCATATATTTGTTATCTTACTTACGGTTACAATTGCACAGGGTTCGATAATATTAGTTTTACCGCTATAATTCTTTCTAATTTTGGTACCAGGTCAGCAATTTTGAACTCAGAACGTAAAGAACCGGAAGAAATGCTATGAAACATGTTGTGCCAGTCGGTAATAGCTCCACCAGCTCGTCACCTTGTTTTCGCACAATAATGTTGCAAATGACAAATCTATTTTCAGTGACATTGATCACATCAGGAAATAGCAGCATACACCGGCTTAAGAGCAACATGATTCATATTGCTCCAACAACCATCTACTTGCTTTTTTATAACTTAGGAGTCTTTCGATTTATTCAAGCAAACTGTGCTAAGGTGTAATTACGTCTCGGCATTCAATGTTGAAATTTAATTGGCAATTCACTACCCTTTAAAATGTGTTCCTACAGGTATGAATATGTCATAATAATTCAGTAACAAAAACCATTCATTCCACAGCTGGTAACAGCTGGCTTTAACCTTTCATCACTACTGCAGAAGTTTAGCAAACGTCAAACAATGTTTGACAGGAGCACTGATGAGAGTCAAACAAAGGAAGACACGTTGCGGCTTCACTGATGTTATTACTGGGAATAGTGGAGGCGCAATGGCCCAGTGGTTAGGGCAGCGGACTCGCGGTCGTAGGATCGCGGTTTCGATTCCCAGACCGGGCGTTGTGAGTGTTTATTGAGCGAAAACACCTAAAGCTCCACGAAGCTCCGGCAGGGGATGGTGGTGATCCCTGTTGTACTCTTTCACCACAACTTTCTCTCACTCTTACTTCCTGTTTCTGTTGTACCTGTACTTCAAAGGGCCGGCCTTGTCACTCCCTGTGTCACGCTGAATATCCCCGAGAACTACGTTAAGGGTACACGTGTCTGTGGAGTACTCAGCCACTTACACGTTAATTTCACGAGCAGGCTGTTCCGTTGATCGGATCAACCGGAACCCTCGTCGTCGTAACCGACGGAGTGCTTCCATTTATAAAACAGCTGGCTTTTACCTTTCATCACTACTGCAGAAGTTTAGCAAACGTCAAACAATGTTTGTCAGGACCACTGATGAGAGTCAAACAAAGGAAGACACGTTGCGGCTTCACTGATGTTATTACTGGGAATGTGACTGCAAGGCGTGGTGGCAGTGTTATGTTTAAGACCACTTAATGTTTCACTTTGACATACCATTTTAAAATGCTATACGCAATGTGTTGAGATTGTAGCACCATCGACAAGAAAAACTATAATTGTATTGCCTTCTAGTTTACCTCATGACTTTTTCTGGCAACACACCAGTAATATCGATCAATATTATATACTCACAACTATAATATTTCTCTTGAATTTCTTTCGCTTTTATTAATGTAGTTATTATTGATAAATGTTTACGACCTTCTACATAGTATTTAATAGTGGCCTATAATCTGTTTTGGCTTTATGGCTTTATGTCAGCCTCTCAAGGATTCATGCTAGGAATATTTATTAATCTACCAGCAATTTTTCACAGTCTTAGTTGTTTGATTTCTCAGTCCTTCATTGTAATGATAGTTCCATACCTTCTTTCGATATTAGTTTTCAATATTGTAGAGGTTCATTTTTTTCAGCGGGTTTTTGTTGAATAAAGGGGTCGAGTGGGTGGAACAATTTTGAATGGCGTAAGCGAGTTGTGCCACTTAACTCTCTGAGTTAAAATCTCGTCCAAGGTCAACTTTTAGGTCGGCGACCTGGCTGAATTGTTAGTATGCCAGGCAAGATGCTTAGCGGCATTTCGTCCGTTTTCATGTTCTGAGATCAAATTCCACCGAGATCGACTTTGCCTTTCATCCATTCGGGGTCAATAAGATAAGTACCAGTTGAGCACAAGAGTTGATGTAATCGTCTTACCTCCTCCCCGAAAATATTGGCTTTGTGCCAAATTTTATAACCATTTTTTATAGATTCTTGTTTTACTTTTGTCTCAATAAATTGGAACCTTATTATTAAATATTTCCCTCCTTGCTATTTTTAATAATATCCGTTTCTCACTTTTTTTGTATGGTGTTCGTTATACTGCTTATTTCATATTTTAAATAATTTTGTTTCTTATTCTTTGGTCCAACATCTTATACAAAATTCTCTTCATTCGGTTTGTTTGATTTGTGACAGTTATAATGTTTTTTGATAATATTCATCCTCTCAGGTTTTCCTGAAAATTCCCATGCTCTTTATATTGTGCTATATTTTCTTTTACGAACAGAAATTTTATTTCTTTATCATGGATTTTTGTGTCTACACAGTTTCGTGTGTGTGTGTGTGTGTGTGTGTGTGTGTGTGTGTTTGTGTGTGCCTATGTGTTTGTGTGTGTGCATTCCTGTTTTAAGAATTTGTATTTTTAGAGTTTGTGAAATTCTCTTCTGCATAGCCATAACTTGAAGACTTCAAACGGATGGATGGCTATTTGTTTATGCATCAAGTGTATTAAAATTATTGAATTTAATTAACTTTAATTAATTAAGTACTACTTTATTATGCTGCTGGTGTTAGCCGGTGAGCCTGCAGAATCGTTAGCACGCTGGACAAAATGCTTAGCAGTATCTTGTCAATCTTTATGTTCTGACTTCAAATTCCTCTGAGGTTGAGTTTGCCTTCTATTTTGGGGGGTCGATAAAATAAGTACCAGTTGCGCACTGGAGTTCATTTAATAGACTAGGCCGCTCCTCACAAGATTTCAAGCCTTGTGCCTATAGTAAAAGAAGATTATGATTGCTGGTATTTTGACTGGGAAGCTATATATTTATTAACATATATTCATTCCATAGTTTGTGCATATTTCTTTCTTTTATTTGTTTCAGTCATTTGACTGCGGCCATGCTGCAGCACCGCCTTTAATCGAACAAATCGACCCCAGTACTTATTCTTCGTAAGCCTAGCACTTATTCTATGGGTCCCTTTTTGTCGAACCGCTAAGTTACGGCGACTTGAACACACCCACATCAGTTGTCAAGCGATGGTCGGGGGACAAACACAGACACACAATCATACACACACACACACATACATACACACATACATACATACGTACATACATACATACATACACCACACACACACACACACACACACACATATATATATATATAATATATTATATATATATATATATATATATATATATATATATGTATATATATATATACGACGGGCTTCTTCAGTTTCCGTCTACCAAATCCACTCACAAGGCTTTGGTCGGCTCGAGGCTATAGTTGAAGACACTTGCCCAAGGTGCCACGCAGTGGGATTGAAATCGGAACCATGTGGTTGGTAAGCAAGCTACTTACCACACAGCTACTTACCACACAGCTACTCCTGTGCTTATATTTATTCAATATAATTATATCTTATCACTGCAACGTGTATTTTGTCAGATGTTCATTCCTTTTAAACATTACAGTTGTCTTAGAGTGTAGAATGCTGCGTTCTGTTTTAAAAAATCTCGCATATCTTTACAGTAGGATTCTATAAAAGAATCTCACTGAAGTTTACTGTATTCGGAACTTTTCCAGTTTTTTAGGATATTTTTGTCTTCTTTCTTGTTTTTTTTTCAGAATCAAAGAGTTGACGATATTTCTTACGGTCTGTTTCATCAGATGTCCTTTAGAAAATACCTGTCATCTACTATAGCCTGTTTGGCATTTCGTGCATCTTTAGTTCTGGGTTCAAATTCGGCCGAGATCAACTTCACCTTTCATCCTTTCGGGGTCGATAAAATAGTACTGGGTGAACAAGGGGGCCGATTTGATCGACCAAGCCTCTCCCCACGAACTTACTGGCCTCGTGCCAAGTTTTGAAATCAATGTTATATTCATCTGTAAGCCAGTGAGTTAGCAGAATCGTTATCACGCCGGTCAAAATGCTTAGCCGCATTTCGTCCGTCTTCGCGTTCTGAGTACATATTCTGCCAAGGTCGATTTTGCTTTTCATCCTTTCAGGATCAATAAGATAAGTACCAGTTAAACACTGGGGTTACTATAATCAACTCACTCTCTTCCCTGAAGTTACTGGCTTTGTGCTAAAATTTGAAATAAATATTATGTATATTCATCTGTTTTTGATTTGGCCAGGTATCAATGAATTTGCTTCGATTACTCTATATTTTCGGATTCAAATACTGCTGGGAAGGATTTCACTTTCCATCCCTTTAACTTATTTATCGGTCTCAGCATAACTGTATCTATTTTATCGATTCCGTGACATCAGTGCATCTAATGAAGGTACACATAGGTAAAGAGATCGATAGAAAACAGCTATATACAAGCATCGATTCGTCCCCCTATATAAATGTCCCTACAGCCATTAAGCTCTTGTTGATGTGATTACTATGATTTAAGTAGATAATCATTAATGAATTTCTGTTCAGTTAGTCCGTTCCGATGGCCTCTGATCGATAAATGCCAGTAATATATTGCATTTCGTTGAATCGATTTTACCTCACCTCAGAAGAATAAGTCTAGCTGTTGTTCAGCTTCAATTCATCTCTGAGTAGATAAGACTACGATAACCAGATTTTTAGACGTAGCCTATGTACAATCTCTCCTTCTTTGTTTAAAAGAGCGGTGAGGTGATCAGAGGGAGAGTCCTGGCAAGCTGAGCAACTGCTTAACGGATCCATCATTTGTGTAATACTTAGACCGTGGAGGCGCAATGACCCAGTGGTTAGGGCAGCGGACTCGCGGTCGTAGGATCGCGGTTTCGATTCCCAGACCGGGCATTGTGAGTGTTTATTGAGCGAAAACACCTAAAGCTTCACAAGGCTCCTGCAGGGGGGGGTGAACCCTACTGTACTCTTTCACCACAACTTTCTCTCACTCTTTCTTCCTGTTTCTGTTATACCTGTATTTCAAAGGCCCAGCCTTGTCACACTCTGTGTCACGCTGAATCTCCTCGAGAACTACGTTAAGGGTACACGTGTCTGTGGAGTGCTCAGCCACTTACACGTTAATTCCACGAGCAAGCTGTTCCGTTGATCGTATCAGCTGGGACCCTCATCGTCGTAATCGACGGAGTGCTCCTATAATACTTAGACTAAAATGTAACGGATGACAACTATAGGTTTCGCAGTGAATATAAATAAATATAGAGAGATTCATTTTTCTTCCAGATCAATGACCGATCATGATGTTTAGTGTGAAATGGCTTTGACAGGAATAGAGCAAACTGATTCTTGACGTTCGCACACAGTCGCATGTCAGCCATGACAAAGTAATTAGCAACACTAATGTATGACAGTTACAACAAAGCAGAATAATTGTTGAAGTCTATCTAGTGACTACGTATGATAATAAACGCGAAGAATGATCTATAATCGGGTAACACGCTTCCTGCAGAGATTGCTAACTGAAAGAGATAGAAAGTCGAAGCACGTATAATTAAGAGAAACGTAATGATGGCTGGAGAGAATGGGGGAAGGCAGAGAGTAAAACGTCACGTAGATTTTTCACACATTTGTATAATGATAGAGTTATGTTTGTTTAAATATATACAATTTCTTAATTCCTATGTACTTATTCACCCTGCCTTGCCACACACACACACCACACACACACACACACACACACACACACATATATACATACACACACAAATACGTACACTGAAAAATTCAAGATCATATGTGTTCACATGTACATAATTATGTGTTTATGTCTAAATAGACGTATGCGTATATTACTTTCTTATTAAATTCTTTGAATTCTTCTCATAAAAGGGGGGCAAATTTTCAAAAAAGAAACAAAGTTCTAGCTTTCTAATATGGTTAACAACAAAAGTATGGAGTTACATCTTGAATTTTCGAGAAGCCTTTCATATTTTAGATGTTCTTTACAGATTGAATTCGTAAAATACTTGTTTTATATATAATACGTTTCACATACATAATACATGTTAAAAAATATCCTATCTTTTCCAGATTATTGCTTAATTATAACCTTTAATAATATAACCAAAATTATAACTCTTAATATTATAACTAAATGTTCCAGTGATAATGGATACTCATGTAACTTTATAATTTGGGGTGATTAGATATTGACTTTTAAGTAGGGTATTATAAACGGTTTTTGTTTTTATTGTTGATTTTTTTCTGGTTTAAAAAGAATTATTTACTTCTGAAAGGAGATATTCAGATGGAGTCTGTTAATATCATAATTTATGTAGATAAATCCATTTGGTTTCCAACCTTGCAGGTTTAATAGTTATAGAAAAGACCTGGTAAGTGTAGCGCTTTTTTGTGTGGAACAGGTGTGGAAGAGAGATCATTCATATTCATGCTTTGTTTTGTTATGTTTTAGAAAACTGTTTTCTTATGTTTAAGTGTAAGATGTATGAACAATTCGCAGCCTTACTACATGTTTTCAAGTGTTTAGTGTAAGTTTTATTGCCATTATATGTATCTAGGTTTACAGAGTGGTGTATATATGCATATGTGAATCGTTGGCGGTTTTTTTCCCTTAGTCTTCCTTTTTTACTGGACTTTCCTCTGTTTCTGAAGAAGAGCTCTGCTCGAAACGTTAAGCCATCTTTCTTTCCTTCCCTGAACGTCCTCGCACACACATATATGTATAATATATATATATATATCTAATATATATATATATATATATATATATTAATATATTATTATATACATATATATATAATATATAGAAGAGAGAGAGCGAGAGAGAGAGAGAGAGAGAGAGTGAGGGAAGGAGGGACAGTTGGAGGGGGCGAGAGAGCTAGCTGACTATCTAGCTAAATAGATAATCATTACCTCGTATCTCTTTTTGCATTTATGTTTACATATGTGTATATACGTGTATATACATGCGCATATGTATATATTTGTGTGTAGTTGTACGTTTATGTGTATGTATAAACGACATACACGGCAGAACATGTGAATAAATTAACGGAGCAAGAAGAAAGCCAAAACAAACAAAATAACCAAACAAAAGATGAGATTTAGAGAATTCTTAAAAATCTGAAGAAACCATTGCTGAGATTTGCAAGACTATGAAAGTACTTCCATAAATTGCTGCTGTGGAACTGTTTAAAACGAAAATAACTTAATGAAGTCTTCGGTATCTTCTGCGATCTGAACTGTAAAAGAAACAGTTCAGGACAACATTAAAACTTCAACATCACCGCTCAACCTTAGGTACACTATTTTAGTGGAGGGCATTCTGTTACAATCATTGGCTCCTGTTCTTCAGATTGAGTATCTTTCGCTATTATTTCTTTGTTTTTGTTTTGGCTCATCCTTGTGCTGTGTTAGTACTTGGTGTCCAATTGTTGCTGTTGTTACTGTTGTTGTTTAAACCCCAGTGCTGTTCAAAGCATACAAAATTAAGATTGAAAGGCGTGCCTAGTCATCACCATGCCCTTCTTTTCTTTTTTTGTATTTGTTTTACTTTCTCAGTTTTCTTCCCGGATAGTGTGTCCAGAAACATTTGCGTTAATATTTACTTCATTTTTATTTAGATGCAAAAATATGATTTGTTTCAGGTTCTGTGACTTTTTAGAGGTTGCCTGTTTATTATAGGTTGCAGGTAGAAGTGGTCTTTTAGCAAATACCTCGACGTGAGACACAGCTAGAGATCAACTGTGCGAGGTATGCGTCTGGAGCCTGTCCTAATTGCCGCAAGATTCGTCCTTTTGTCTCTAATCTTGGATTGTTTACACGTTTTGATGTAGAGGTTAACAGCAACCCGAGTGTAGTTATTATTTTTTTTACCAAACTAATCTCGAAGTCCTTTTTTTTCCGGCTTTGATTACATCATAAGACAAAGAAATTTGAAACGATGGGTGGAGAAATCTTGGGAAATTTGTAAAGTTAGAAATCAAGTCGAAACACCATGCGACAAACGAATTAGAGGTTGGGGGAACCTAGGGAAGTTTATAAACAACGACGTCATCGAAACAAACAAAGACAATAACAGTGGGACAACAACACAGCAGTGATAATTATAATAATAATAATAATAATAATAATGATAACAATAACAACATGTACAACAGTAGCGAATAGAAGAAGGGCAATAATTGCAACAATAGCAGTAACAATAGGTACAATAACAAAGTAGAGCAGAAAACAATAGCTTCAACACACCTATAACAACAATAGCAACAACAATAACGGTTAGAATATATAGCAAAGCAAAAGAAACAACAACAAGTATTAAAGCGGTAAAACAATAGGATGTAATGACAAGGGGAATCAAAGATTTTTAAAAGCTCAGAACAATTCAGTGAAAATAAGAGGCAGAGTAGCCGTAAGTGATATTGCAGAGGTTTTCCACAAGAGAAAAACAGAACGTCGTCCTCCCGCCAAACCCTCACTAAATTCGCACGTACGTAGACAATAGGGATTATATATTATTGCAAAGGAATGAGAAGGCACCGACAATGTTCTTAACCATTATCGTCGTTGTTCTTAGAGACGTTCTTCTTATTGTTGTTGATGTCGCTCTCACTGCAGTTGTTGTCATCATCATTGTTCGTGTAGATGGCGTTGTTTCTCCTGCTGTTGTGGTTATCG
Source organism: Octopus sinensis (assembly GCF_006345805.1). Lineage (NCBI taxonomy): Eukaryota > Metazoa > Mollusca > Cephalopoda > Octopoda > Octopodidae > Octopus > Octopus sinensis. The sequence goes on along the minus strand of NC_043013.1, from coordinate 46,900,026 downwards.
TTGTTGATGTACATTCTACCGTTACCGCCGTTGTTGTTGTTATTGCTCTTCTCCTTGTCATCGTCGTTGTCGTCGATGTCTTTAGGATTCTGATGTGGTTGTTATCTTCGTTGCTGTTGTTGTCGTTGTTGTTGCGATTGTCCTTTCCTATTGTTATTTCAGTCGGTAGAGCCACAGTCGTTGGTGCTGTTGTCGTTGTTGATGTCGAGAGTGATAGTAGCACCATCGTTGTCATGGCTCTACTTGTTATTGTTACAGCTGACATGTCGTTGCTGTTGTTGTTGTTAGTGGTGGTAGTGGTGGTGGTGGTAGTCGTGGTGGCAGTGGTTGTTGTGGTGGTAGTGGTAGTGTTTGTGGTGATGGTTGTGGTGGTGTTTGTGGTGGTGGTTGTGGTGGTGGTTGTGGTGGTAGTTGTGGGGTGGTGGTTGTGGTGGTGGTAGTGGTTGTGGTGA
>NC_043013.1:46888342-46899474 GCF_006345805.1 Octopus sinensis | reverse complement strand
CTCGAAACGTTAAAGACTTGTTTTATTTATATTTCCTGAGCGCCATACTAATACAATTGTTCGTTTGTCTTCCACCTGCCTTCGTCTTTTGTTTATTTTCATAAAGCTTCCCGTTATATATATATATATATATATATATATATATATATATATATGAGAATGTTAGTAGATATTTAGCTGGCGATCTTTGGATGATGAGAAATCACGCGCCAATTTGGCGCTAAATTTCGAAACCGGTACCAGGTTGACCAGCATTTACTTGTTCTGACCCATTTGAGGTAAGACATTATTATTGTTCACTGATATTTTTACCTATCTTGTCTGTAGTAGATTTGTGTCTATTCAGTGATACAGAAGTATTTTTTGATTTCTATCATTAGCGATATAGGTACTCATGTGTATATATGTACATATCTAATATTGTATGTATATATTTTATTAATTTGCCTGTACGGCTGATAATTCGCTTACCACTTGTGATGGTATTTAATAATACCATCCCTATATCTATTTATATATATATATATATATTATATATAATATAATATATATATATATAATATACACAACAATTTTTCAGATCCTTCATGTTCAATAATTTTAACAGTTGAAAATACCACAGATAATTATCAGCTACAGAGTACTTTGTTATGCAGACACACTCAGACACACATGCAAACATATATGTATACACAAATATAGACACATGCACACGCTTGTACATATATATATATATACGCATGTGTATGTATGGTGTGTGTGTGTGTGTGTGTGTGCGTAATATATATAGGCGTGTGTGGTAAGAAGGCTGCTTCCAAACACAAGCGTCCGGGTTCAGTCACACAGCAGGTTTCCTTGGGCAAGTGTCTGCTATAGCACTGGGTTGACCAAATAATTTTGAGTGGATTTGGTAGACAGACACTGAAAGCAGCCCGATGTATATACGTATATGTGTGTGTGTGCGAGTGTTTGTACATACATATCTAGCTGTCTATCTATCTATCTATCTATCTATCTATCTATCTATCTATCTATCTATCTATCTATCTATCTGTCTATCTTTCTATCTATCTATCTATCTATCTATCTATCTATCTATCTATCTATATATATATATATATATATAGTAGTGCTATTTCTATGTGGAATTATTGTTGGCGACTTTACCGGTTGGGTCTATTTCTAGCACTTAGAGTTAACATATTCAAAGTTGGCTCTCTAATATTTACGGATAAATATGGATTTGTATCCCCGGTTTATTGTGCTAGGTCGCTTGGTGTTAAAATAAGGGTATTATTGAATTAATATCTATAATATTATTCACCCTCATTATTGAATGTATTGATTTGATATGCTGCAGTAAATATTACATGCGGTATTCACTTCCACTTAGCATTTACTTTCGGCAGGAAATTTGTAACTACAACCCTGAATGTAATTCATCGGACCATAGGAGAATCGTCGCTTGTAAGGGTCTGATCAATTATATTGACAATTGTTGCTGACGAATCATAGACAATTATGTAAGTATAATCTGCATATTTTGTTAATGAGGAAACAATTGTACAACATTAATCCATTATTTAGTTGTAATTCAATTTCATAGCGTTGACTGTGGTGCTATTTCTATGTGGAATTATCGTTGGCGACTTTACCGGTTGGGTCTATTTCTAGCACTTAGAGTTAACATATTCAAAGTTGGCTCTCTAATATTTACGGATAAATATGAATTTGTATCCCCGGTTTTTTTGTGCTAGGTCGCTTGGTGTTAAAATAAGGGTATTATTGAATTAATAGCTATAATTTTATTCACCCTCATTATTGAATATATATAATATATATATAATATATATATATATATAATATATATAATATATATATATATATATATATATATATATATATATATATAATTGGAAATGGATGCTTCGCGTCAGTTAAATGTTAAATAAATAATGACATAGTATATATATATATATATATATATATATATATAGGTCGTCACCAACGGTACAAAGAACACGAAATATGTAAACAATGGGAAAACAGGACAAGTTAACAGAGAGAAAGGACTCTTCATCGGTGGTCGGCTGTCTATCTCCCCCTCATTTAGGGCGTTCAATGACAATATGAGTCTTCAAAAACAGTTGCTCTCATGAATTCTAAAATAAAGTTTAGGATTCATGGAGAGTCAAAGTTGGGAACAAAAAGAACATACTATTGTTGAATGTACGAAATGAGCAGTAGATAGACAACCGACAACAGATGAAGGGTATTTTCTGTGTTTACTTGTCCTGTTTTCCATTTTTTCTCGTTGTTCACATATTTCACTCGTTTTCCCTCATTTGTTTACGTATTCTATGTTATTTGCACCGTTAGTGATGTCCTGAACCCATATATGCATGTATATATATATATATATATATATATTATATCATATTTTATAGATATATATATTATATTTATATATATATGTATGTATATATATGTATAAACATATATATATATATATATATATATACATATGTTTATATATATACATACATATATATATATGTGTTGTATATATATATATAGATAGATATATATAATTGCGTGTGTATATATAAATTTATCATCGTTATTATTGTTGTTATTATTATAATTATTGTTACTGGTGCTGCTGCTGCTGTTGCTGTTGAGCGAAGCGGTCTTCGTCCCAGACCTCGCAAGGTCGCGCCTCTGTAGTGGGAGAAGTCCGAAACGTGGTCCTTTGCTATTCGTAAGACCCGCAGAAGAGAAAGCAGGTCAACCCCCGACACCGAGAGCATCGACGGATGGATGAATGCGCATCTAGGCTCAGCAGTTGCGTGGGAAGTCGGGGATAAGAAACAAGAAGAAAGAGTGAGAGAAAGTTTGGGCGAAAGAGTACAACAGGGGTCGCCACTACCCCCTGCCGGAGCTTCGTGGAGCTTTAGGTGTTTTCGCTCAATAAACGCACACAACGCCCGGTCTGGGAATCGAAACCGCGATCCTCCGACCGCGAGTCCGCTGCCCTAACCATCGAGCCATTGCGCCTCCACTGCTGGTGCTGCTGCTGTTGTTATTGTTGCTGCTGTTGTTGTTGATTCGTAGGCTCGGCGAACGAATCTAGATCGTCAGACTTCGACCGCCTGATGCTGACGAGCTAGATTCCTCTAGCGAGCCAACGACACTTTCACTTTTATGCAACGGAATCAAATTATTATTAAATAATATATTATTAAAATATGTATTGTAACTCCGACTAAATGTATTGAGTGTCACTTTCTTTTGTTTGTCCACTAATTCGTATACATACCCACACTCACACACACATATACACTCATACATGTAGAATTTCGTGTAAATTTTAGTTGACCAACAGCTTCATTAAAAATTGCAGATATTAATGCTTTATACAGATTGTGTAAGAGGACAATAGTATCATAATTCACCGTAGTATTTAAAAGAAAACTTCAGTAAAGTCGTTGACTTCAAATATTTTCAGCTCCGTAACAAATTCGTGTAAGTAAAAATATTGAAGTTATTTTCATAATTGGAAGAAGAAACAGAAATTCAAAGAGCGACGCGTTGTGTTCTTGAGCAAAACGTTTTATTCCATGTTGCTCCAGTCCACTCAGCTGGCAAAAATTGGTAGTATCTGTATTTCAAAGAGCCAGCCTTGTCACCCTCTGTATCACGCTTAATCTCCCTGAGAACTACGTTAAGGGTGCATGTGTTTGTGAAGTGCTCAGCTACTTGCACGTTAATTTCATAAACAGCCTGTTCTGTTGATCGGATCAACTTGAACCTTCGTCGCAACTAACGTAATGCCAGTTTTAGTCCATAAGTGTGGAGTACGAAATAATATATTAAATGTCTTATGCCAGGTCAATCGACAGCACAAAAACCATAGTCACATCAACTGTTTCGTTTTTATCTCTTCGTCAAGATGAAAGGGTACCCATGGTACTTTGTTGCCTCAAGTCAAAAACCTGATCTGAATGTTTGCAGCAGAGTGTACTCTGCTAAAGGTACCTCAAGACCAGGTGGAGGAGTTTAAGCAGGTGACAGATTAACTCTACAACACATACAAGCTACGATGGGATTTAACTTCAGAGTGCAAAGATTAAACCCCGAGACCATAAAACCAATCTGTTCAATGCACCAACAACTCTAGCATTTCACTGCCAGTTGTACTTGTTTGTGTTTTGTTTTTGTTTTTTTTTTACTTTTGATTATTTAATCATAGGTAAGCAATGTAAGCAGATTATTCCCTTAAAACTGGAAATAAGAAAAAAACTACATTTGAACTTGTGGTTTATTGACTTAAAAGCAGAAAACTGATAATTTACTATTTTTAACGGCCCCCAAATGTACGATGCAAAACAAAAACAAAAACAAAAACAAAAGAAGAAATCATTAACATATCAACAGAGACATTTGTGAACTGAGCCGAAACATCCATCATTTCTTACTATAAAAGTAGTACACCAAAACTACTGTGTTTGATTTTAAAATAAATCTCCTTTGTCTTTTCTGCATATATCTAAGAAGCAACAGAATATTTGCAATCGATATGAAGACGCGTCCAGTGAAGATCTATTTTGGCTTATTTGTTCACGTATATTTATGTCAGTAACTAGTAATATGCAATTTACTCCAACACCTAAATTGTTTTAGAATTTGGTGCGGTCATTCATGGTAAAAATATATTCTGACTACAACCAACGATCGTATCCACAATGGCTTCAATAAATCTTTTCTCTCACTAATCTTTAAAGATTCTAACCTATTTTTATGTTGATGGTTTTACAGCCTTGCTGCAGGGTCTGCTTTCGCATCCATAATATAGCGTTAAATTCCACAAAGAAATTCTTCGAATCTTGTCGTCCTCTTTCTCACTCCTGTGATGTATGACCTTTCTGTAGCACTAACCAAATAACTTGAGAAAGTCTTCAAGCAGAACAATGTAAATCACGCGACGCAGTTACATCTCCAGAGACTTTTTTCTCCTCCTTCTCAGCGCCAAAATGTTCCAGATATAACAATACTTTTTCTTTTCTTCCTTTATCTGAATATTTCTTAATGTTCTCCCCCGGCCAAATAATCACTACTTAGTCGCAAATACTATATAGAATAACATCATACATGGAAATCAATTCAACCTTACTTTTGTTTAAAATCAACGTTACTAATAATACTGCTTGTTGAATCAAGGTTCAGAATTCACCTTTTCCCAAACTATTCAACCTTGCCTTGGGGAGATTCTGCTTTCCGATATTCTGTATATAAAGTATTTCTGACCCATCCAATTATTGTCTGGTTCCCTGCAGCATTTTCAAAGTCTTACAGTTGATCGATGATAAACAGAACCACTACTTAGCTTGGTCACTCCAAATATAGTCCTTTACGATAGAAATTGACTACATGCCTTGTCAAAGCTAATCAGAATGTTTTCCTCTCTATCGTATCAAATCTAGTTATATCTGCTTCCTCCTGGCTGTTATCAATGATGGGTGGACTTAGTCAACCACTTCTTTTCTGAACTACATTTAGTTAAATGTTGAGGTCAAGTAGATGGACACGTTTGGATATTTCTAGTTGCCATGGTGATAATCACTTCAGTATCTGGCATCAGGTGTTATGATATGACTGCCTAATTGAAGTGAGCGACCGTAGTTGATCACAGCACATAACTGAAGACGTTCGGTTATTCTGGAGTTACAAAACTCACCTCCGGGCTCTACGCTTCCAATAATCCAACTAACAAATATCAACGACCACAGATCACAGCAGAAATATTCTTTATCAATGTTGCCATTCAAGGATTCGATCAATTGATCTGGCTCATCCTGTGTATCATTAAATACTTCTACATCCTCTTTATCCCTCTTCCCCTTCTACCTTCATCTTTCATTTCCCTCTGTGGTTTCACACCTGTCTACCTCGTTTCTCTTCTTGGATATTCCTCCGGTTATTTTTATTCATTTATTTATTTGTTATCCTTTCATATCGCTGTTTTATCGCATTTTTTTCTGTTTTTCATTATGTATTTATCAATGTTTATACATATGGAAATACATGCAGGCATGCATACATAAAACATACATATATTCATATATGTCAGTATTCATGCTCATACATGTGTGCACGCTGTTATGCTTGCTTGTGTAAATGTGTGCGTATGTGTTCACTCAAAATTCATGCATGTTCAAACTTACTCACTCACACAAACATCAGCCCAGGTGCATGAAATAATTTTGAATACAAGAAAGCCTTCAGTGTGATGAGAAACAATAAGAATGTAGATATATTCCTTCTGTGTTTTATACATGTGGAAGTAAAGAAGTATAACTCCTATCGGACCAGTCTGTAGTTTGTTGACTGCTCGTCGGAGGAGACATAACCCGTTCCTTCTGAGTTCGATAATATAGAACGACCAGATTCTAAATAAAACCGTCAGGAATGAAGCTATTATAGAAGTAGATGGTTTATTTACATATTTGTGAATTTATTAAACAATTTATATTTTATACGCAACACAATGTGAATTAAAAGAGTGTCGCCTGAACGATCGTACGTCGCCAGGAACGCTGAGTTAAATCGGAGCCAATCATAAGCTTTTATTACACATGTCGACTCACTATATATAGCGAGTAACATTTCCCTAGGTTGTAACCAGCCCCACGCATGCACATACTCAAATCTATGTATATAATCATGTGCATACGTATGTATGTGCGTGAGTATATAAATTTAGAGTTGACTTGGATAATTAAGACGAAAAAAAAAAGAGAGAGAAATCGCTCGTATGGTCGAATTCCAAATTGTGTATCATCTTAAATTACGTTACAAATCATCTACAATTTCCAGTCAGACGACTATAAATTTCAAGTCGACATATTTGAAATAACACGACAGAATTCTAAATTATTCACTGAATTGAGTACTTCAAATGTTAATCAAAATATACCAATACATATTAATTAAAATGCATATATTCCATACGTTTTAAGCAATCAATATACTTGTAGTGTAGCTAATTGGAATTTTCCTGTACAGTCATTAAAAGATTATTGATATTATTTTTAAAACATTTTCTTTTCTGTTTAAGGCATATCAGAATAGAGAGATCTTTCATTTTGCTTTCACTTTAAAATTGTTAGTTGGTAAGATGATTGGTGGACAAAAGAACTGTAATAAACAGTGTGTGTAACCGAGAGATTTTATGCTCAGAGTTCAAATCCCATCGAGTTTGACTACGTCTTTCTACGTTCCGCAGATAAATACTAGCACACCGCTTTCCTTATTCCAAAAATGTGTACCATTATGCCCATGTCAGGAAACTATTATAAGAGAATGGAAATGGTGAAGATAATTCAGGACAGGGAACTTCCCATCTATTCGTTGGATATTTGGAAAATCATTGCTTGTGATATCACTGTATGCCAAAAACATCACTGTATGCCACATCCACCTCGGCGTGGAAACGGACAGAGAGGGAGTTTGGGATTGAGGAGAGATTGGAAATCTACGTCCAGATTAAACCGGATGAGGTAGAAAAGATTCCAAACCCCATCAACTTGTCCAGAACAGTGGATCATTGTGTTGTGGTTGGTGGCGGGAAGTCCTAATGACACATCTGTCGTGCTAAAGGTAACTGAAGTGGTGGTGGTTCTCACTAAAATAAGGAAGAAGATGTCCTGCTACTGCCGACTCAACTCCGACAACACCAGCGTACAACAGTAACAGCAGCGGCAGTAGCAGTAGCAGCAGCAGCAAAGAACAAGAAAAACAGCAGCAGCACGAACACCAACAACAGTAGCAACTGCAGCAGCAAAGACAAACGACTGCAGTTGCAGCTATGGCAAGAATTAGGGCAGCTGCACCAACACCACTAACAACAGCGAAACAAACAAGAACAACAATGACACCAACAACAGCAGAACCCAAACCCGCCATCCACGAAAATCCCCTTAATTCCTTGTTTCTGGCTTTTCTTTTCTATCTTTTCATTCAAACAACACAAACGCAAATATGGACACATACGGAGACATATGCACCCTAACCATCATCGGATCTTTTCGACATGGAAATCTCATCTTGCGGGCAGGATCACAAAGAAACTAGTTTTAAAGAACACAATAATAATTTTTAAATCACACACACACACACACGCTCTCTTTCTCTTTCTCTCTCTCTCTCTCTCTCTCTCTCTCACTAATTGAACTATACAATCCCGACAGCATCACCAAAACAACACTCACACCGAAAACTAGTAAATCCACAACTTTACTTCCACCAGCATCTTCATCCACCCAAACCAAAAGAAAATACATACAGCATCAACCGACAAACAGATAAACAAAAAATATCAACAAAACATACTCGCCCTTAATTTTGGGCGAAGGAGCACGAATCAAAAACTGATGTCCTTTATCGCACAAAAAGAAAATATTGAAACAGTGGGAGAGGTCTTCAGAATTAAGGCTGAACTTGGAGACTTCAAAACAATGACATAGGAATCCCTAGAGCAAGGGCTGGTATTAGGTTCCTAATATACTTCCGAAATGAACCTCACATTTTCATAGAGTTTGAAACATGCTGTCAATAGGAACCAACAAATGGGTGAGTACCTCGTTGTTTATCTCCTTCTACCATCATAGCAGCTCTAAGAGTGGGGTGTATAAATGCATATGGCCTGGGTTCACTCAGCAGGCAAGCTCACTTGCTCAGTGATCTCATGTTACTATGTTGAGATGTTGTGGAGCTGCACTTTTGCAGAGACCTGTACCTCGAGCTACAGTCGGTCTTCCTGGACCCGGACCGTAAGCTGTTGGTTCTGGACTTGAAAAATAGCGAAGATGGTGCCTTTTGACTTGTCACTGCATATTTCCGGATGGGTTAGCCAGATTTCTTGAGGTAACTGGAGATTTTCGTGGAAACATTCTACTCTTTAGTGTTTGTAAGCTATTAGAATACCTTCTTGGATATGCGTCATGATTGTGTGGGGCTCACTGATCGGAGAGTGAAGTGTAAAAGCCGCGCAAGCCTACTCAGTCGTTTTGAAACTGTTTGACAAGAACTGACCGCATTTACCGAATGCACCTATGTGGACATGAGCAAAGAGTATCGGTCATTCAGAGCACATCAACATAGATAGCTGTGTTGACCAGAAGATAGGAATAGCAGCACAAGCCACAAGTTCAAGACAAAGTGGCTGTCAAGGCAGACTAGAATTTCGAGACAAAGATAGGCTGCATAGACAGGAACCCAATTACAGAAAACTAAACGCATCTTTCCCAACGTGCCAAGCTTACAAAGAACGCGTTTGAGAACAAGTTAAGAGGGTGTCGACGATGGCAATAATGATATAGAAGCGAAAGAGTAGCGAAAGAGTAGCGAAAGGGCAGTGAAGAAGCTGCGGGTTAGTGATCTAGGAAAGGCACTGCAACTGACGTTTTTAGTGGAAAGATTGGCTCTTACTAACTCAACGCTAGGCACGAAAACAGTTATGGGGGTGCTGTTGAAAACAGACCCCAAAACTAGAGATTATCTCAGCAACTATAGGTTCGTAATTCAAGTTCCTAAATATAGTTGATTTTGGCCAGGGTATTAGCTAAAAGGCTGGTGCTAGACGTTGATGCCCTGTTAGGTGGAACACAGATATGTACAATACCAAACAGATCTATACTCGTCAACCTCATGCGACAGATCTTAGAAATGGTGGGTAAGGAACCTGAAATGAGTGGTAAACTGATAATTTTAAAGCAGTCTGAAAGCCCTTGCTCTAGATCAATACTTAGAGGCTGTCCTAAACACAGCTGGCTTCAGACCAGCTTTCAGAAGCTGGATAGCTGCAATATACAGTGACTTTTGCTGGTTGATCAGAGTGAATAGCAACATGTCGTTTCCGTCAAGTATAATGCAATCGACTCGTCAACTATGCTCCATTCTACCCTTCTTAACGTACTGACGTTACGAGCATCCATGGCTGAAGTTGAGGGTTTCGAGAGGCATCTGGCGAACACTAGGAGGCGGGAAATCTACGTTTGCAGATGTGGACGACGTTACCGTAACATTGTCGGGTAGTAAACTCAGCGAGGTAATCGACATTACTCTAAGGAAATACGAGGTGGTGACCGGAGCAAATATTAGACAGAAGTGGTTAGGCTTGCAGCTTGGCAACCTAGACACGCAGGTTCATACCATCCAAACGGCGATAGGGATCACTGGACAGATGGACCAATTAAATTGTTCGGATGGATGAATTCAATTGTTCGGGGTTTGGTTTGGATCAGGCGGAGAAGAACTGGGAAGATGTGGTGAGCGGGGTGGCTAGTCTCACCCGAGAAAATATTGGTGGTATTGGTGGTGGTGGTGGTGGTGATGATGATGATGATGATGATGGTTTCGGCAACAGCAGTTGCAGTGCTAAGATGATGGGTGATGAAATCAGTGGTTTATTAATTACGCATTGAACTCTTTTGTTATGTTCCCTTAATTCTGAAATTTTGCCGAAGACAATTCAATGTTTCATCAGTTAGAAATTAGTCAAAACAAGGATCATTAAAATAGAGGTATTGATCTAATCGACTCTATCTATCTAAGCCTCTGATATGAAAAAAATATGCTGTGTATTGTGGAATTACGAGTATCTATGTTTGTACGTCATTTCTAACTTTGTTATGTTTATGGATATTCAAGCGGTGAGCTGGCAGAGTCGTTAACACGCTACGCAAAATGGTTAGTGAACTCTCGTCTGTCTTTACACTCTGGGTTTGACTTCACCTTTCATCATTTCAAGGTCGATAAAATAACTACCAGTTAAGCACTAAGGTCGGTTCAATCGACTTACACACCCTCCCGAAATTGCTGTCCTTGTGCCAAAATTTGAAATCAGTATTTATGAATACCGTTGAATTTTTAATGTATTTTCAGCTATGGAAATGTTCTTACACTTCTAAATTAACTAATCTGCACGCTGTAACCTTCTTCTTATCAATAATTACATTTTCACACCCGTAATTTAAGAATAAAATTACTTTTGTAAAGCTGATTGAAAATAAACTTGAGAATTCTAATAAAATCGTTACAAAATGTAAAGCATTTTATTCTCGAAAACTATT
>NC_043013.1:46865842-46883342 GCF_006345805.1 Octopus sinensis | reverse complement strand
ATATATATATATAATATATATATATATATATATAATATATATATATATAATATATATATATATGTATGTATGTATGTATGTATGTATGTATATATATATGAATGTTTATAATCTTGCATATAAGCCAAGAGAAACATGTCTTGACCAAAGCTCATTAACGGCGCATGAGACATTAACGTATATTATCCGATCAAAGAACAATAGACAGCTTGTTTCATCATTGGTATTGAGAACGGGTTCGTGAAACAACTGACGTCTTTCATTTAATGGAAAAGCAAAATAGGCTCATGAACAACCACCAACGATTCATCATGCTTAAATGTATTAATTTGCAATTGCCTCTGTTTTAGGACCTTGTGTGCTCTTTGAAGTCCTTTTATAAACTATATACGATTTCCTAAGAAGAGAGATATGCTGAAAATTATAATTTAAAAGTAAGATAATAACTGAAATGCAATTAATATACTATAATCGCAAATCTTAACCCAAATCTTAAAAACTTGCCCTAATCCTAAAACTCTAACCCTAATTACAAATTGAAATATTTCATTGAAGATTGAAATCTGGGTTTGATACAACTAATTATTTTTTTAAAATATAAGAATTTCTACATGAGTCGAAAATGTCACTAGTTGTTATGTACTCTGAAATGAATAGTTTAAGAACTGCTATATTCTTTAGAAATGTGATTTATACCATTTATGACAATAAAGAAATTCCACCCCCAGCCATATCATAAAAACTAAAAATGTTAGATGGGTGGTTTTCATATCGTATAATTTTGCCAATATACATTGTTTAACTAATATAATAACTATTTAAAATATTACAGCTTAGTATAAGGCGGTGAGCTGGCAGGATCGTTGGCGGGCGAGCGAAAAGCTTAGCGGCATGTTGTCCGTCTCTACGTTTTAAGTTCAAATTCCACCGAGGTCGACTTCTCCTTTTATCCTTTCGGGGTCGATCAAATAAGTACCATTTGAACACCGGGATCGATGTAATCAACTTACCCCTCCCCACCCTCCAAATTGCTGGACTTGTATTGAAATTCGAAGTCATTATTATCGTTTAATATATAGGCCTTCACTGGTTGAGAAATATGTTTTCAAATTATTCTACCCGGTACAACATTAAAAGCAATTAAAATAAATTAAGGTAGATAAGTTGTTAAAAATAAGAAATCCTGTCCATACGTCGTGGGGAAGTAGAGATTTTTAGTCTCTAATTAAGAACGGAAAAGCTTATATGTCGTTTTTTTGTTTTCTTCAATTTTTCGTACAGCATGTAAGTGTATAGAGGCATAGATAAAGCAGTATGAATGGCTAAGAAGTTTTCTTAGCAATCTTCTATTTCAAGTTCCATCACATTTTGCGACACTTTGTGCAAATGTATAATGAACGAGGAACCATCATGTAGTTATTCAATCTGTGAGAAACGAGCCCGTTCACAGTCGCACTGCATGCTGAAAACAACAGGCAACTCTCCATATGATTCGCATCACATATGTGTAGCTTATATGAATAATTTGTTGACATTTATATTTCAGAGTAACTGATATCTTTTATTCTTACAATCACTCATACTTCTCAATAGATCAATCGAATAATGCCTACTTTATCAAAGTTTAGTTAGTTGTTCTTGTTTGTTGTTGTTGTCGTTGCTAGTGATGGTGGTGATGGTGTTGCTATTGTCGTTGCTTCTTAGAACAAGTTCATTTATGATCCAATAGATTTATGACTGAAGGTATAACAGTTGTGACCGATATTCTGTCGCAGCAATGTACCTAGGACTACAAGATTCAATTGATCCTTACTCTCTACAACGAAATATTTGCCAGGAATATTTGGCTGTTACCCTTCAACGATTGAACGATTTTGTAAAGGCACCGATTATTAGCTTGTCGCGGTTCAAGTTATATTTCACGGTGTAGCAGAGCAAGATAATTTTTTCCTTCAATTCTTAAAGAAAAATAGAAATCTCAAATAATTTTATATAGGCATGTGACAAGCTGTGTAATTAAAATGTTTGCATCATAACCTTTTGATTACGCATCCGATGACACAGCGCAGCATTTTTGATTGTTGCAGACATGTGTCGTCCGACGATATATGAATGGAATATTTAAGTCGAGACTGTGCGGAAGCCCTTTGCACACATATATTGATGTCTGTGTGTGTTTGTGTCTGTTTGCATGTATGTGAGTTGTGATGTGTATATGTGTGTGTACGTGTGTTTGTTCCTTCTCGAGCCATGCCTGGCTCATAAGGGCCGGTTTCCCGGTTTCTTGGCGTATAGGTTCCCCGCCTGGACGGGACGCCGGTCCGTCGCAGGGTGTGTATGTGTGAACAGTTCTAGATAATGAAACGGTCTTATGCAACTCTTAAGTAGTCATAAGAAAGAACGTTCGATGGAGGCCACAACAAGTTCTTCATTGAATATTTCCAGCTACCCAGAGATAAAAACCTATAAATATCTGCCTTACCCATTTTCACTCAGCCTCACTTAGTCATTTTTTCTCTGTTATATATAGTAATGTTTTACATGAAACATATGAAATACCTTCTCTATATCATTCGACCCAAAACTTTTGTAATCATTATTGTGAGCAGAGAATTCGTCAATTGTAATTAATCTGTGAAATAAGTAAGGATATTCCTAATTGTTATTACAAATCGGATCAGGTAAAATGGCAGTGATAAGCGTCTTCGGTTTATATAGTACATACATACAACAAAAGAATTACATATACAAAAGCACCTAAATCCTTTGCTAAATGATATAGAAAATACATAGTCATACATCAGCCAGACTAAGAAAAACAGGAAGTTCGCAGTCATCAGATAACTGGTCCTTAAAGAATTCCAACACGCCCTTCAGTATTGCAAGGAGCACAGTTAACTGCCAAGCCCTACAACTATAGCAATCACCGTTGCCAACTCACCGTATCAGTTTCATATTTGCCGATTTCCTTCATATCAAAATTACTCAACTAACACTCCTAATTAATTTCCGGACCAAAATACTATATTCAGAAGCATAACATATCTTAAACAAACTTCGGTGCAGGTGTGGCTGTGTGGTAAGAAGTTTGCTACCCAACCTCATGGTTCTGGGTTCACTCTTACTGTCTGACACCGTGTCTGACTCTTTGGGCAGACCAAAGACTTAATGGTAGATTTAAATGACCGAATTTGAAAGAAGCCAGTCCTATATATACATATATATATTATAGGGGTAAAATATGAAAAATCAACGAAAATGCACATTGTAAATAAAAAAAGGCTTTTTATGACAGGTAACGACAAATATATACATTTAGATTGACTGAGGTAGTAATAAAAGTAATTATTATGAAATGATTATAAAGTCAGAAAACAAAGCGTACCATGGTTTCCGCAAAACTATTCATCGCTTTGAAAACACCGGCTAATACACGGTGTCAGGTCTAATAGTTCCTGAGAAAAAAGATTTGTAACATATTTCTACTATATATATATATATACGTGTGTGTGTGTTTGCTTTTGTGTCTGTGTTTGACCCCATCACCACCTGACACCCGGTATTTGTGTGTTTACGTCCCCTAGTATAGCAGTTCGGCAAAACAGACCGATAGAATAAGTACGAAGCTTTAAATGAAAATAAATAGTGAGGTCGATTCATTCGACTAACGTTCTTCCAGGCAGTGTACCAGCTTGGCCACAAAAAACGGTACTATATTCACAAAGGGATACGCAGTTGCCCCAAAATATCCGTAAACAAAGCCAACACGAGTCAAGGTAACAAAACATTTGACAGCCACTTTATACACCTTCCATAATTTAGAAAGATATATTAATAGAACATTTTATATCATAATCTGCATTATTACACGCCGTTATTTCGATCACAGACGATAAATTTTGGCGCAAACATTTCATAAATACATGTATGTTCGATATCTTCATCTCCTTAATATGTAGGAGATGTGCAAATTTATGCGCATATGCATAGTGAATTAATACGCTAATATCTCACTATATACATATATATATATATAATATATATATATATATATATATATATATATATATATATATTAAATTAGAGACAAAACCACTATTAGGCAAATCATACAATGAAAAACTTAAGCCAATACATAAGATTATTTAATTTATATTATTTAAATATATAACAAAATTATTAAAAAAATATAATTAATATATCACTACAATCGTTTCATGGCTGTTAATTTCTTTAAATTTTCAAGTCACAGTCATTCATCAGGTGGTTTAAATATTTTTGGGGCAACTGCGTATCCCTTTGTGAAAATAGTATCTTTTCTTTTGGCCAAGCTGAGGCACTGCCTCGAAGAACGTTAGTCGAATGAATCGATCTCAGTATTATTTTCATTTAAAGCTTCGTACTTATTCTATCGGTCTGTTTTGCCGAACTGTTATACTAGAGGGACGTAAACACACAAATACCGGATGTCAGGCGGTGATAGGGGAAAACAGACACAATTATGGAAGGTGTATAAAGTGGCTGTCAAAGTTAGTTCATTGTTCAAACATAGTGAGATATTAGCGTATAATATAATATTTTACTATAAAATTGGATTCAATCCTAAATCTGATTTTTCCCTGTAAGTTTGGATTTATTCCCTAATATTTATTATTATTATATATATATATATACCTCTAATATAGGATAGAATTTTTCGAAAAAAATTCCATCAATGACCAGCATATTAAAAAATACCTTTAAAGGCTTACTTATAAATTGTATATATACATATACAATTCAAATAAGTTATCATTATCTATTAAAATAATGATAAAGTGGCCAGGAAACATAATCGAAATATACAAAATATATAATAAAAAGTCAGGGTACAATGTGCTTGAAATAGGAGTTAAAACCTTCCAAATCCACACATCTCTCACTATATATATATATATGTATACCTCTCTCCTTATACGCGAACGGAGAAGATAGGAAATATATTTCTACGAAACAGGCCTTCCTCCTGCAAAATACAAATAGTAAAAGACAAACAGGGGAATAGACATCCTAGTATCGGTTGATTTCGATTTCTGTGTCGAACCAACATTTAAAGCTCAGCAACTAGGCTTACTACGTAAACTACTTCAAAAAACATAATTAACTTCCGTGCGCGTTGTTCGGCTGAAGGCCCCGCGACTGCCAAACAAACATTAGTGAACAAGTATAAATTCAAAATTCAAGTAAGTTATCATTTTCTATAAAAATGATGATAACGTGGCAATTAAGCATAATACAAATATGCAAAATATATAATAAGTCAGGGTGCAATATGCTTGAAAGAGGAGTTAAAACCCTCAAAAATCACGCATCTCTCACTATATGTAAACACGCACGGAGAATACAGCAAATATATATATGTATGCATTTATGTATGTTAAGGATATTGACTGGACAGGTGGTGTGCTACGACCACACCTCTGAATTGCAGTTGACATTGTATTCATTCCCGGAAACACAAGTAAACTGTAGACCATGCTGACAGAGACGGACACCCATAGCTCAGTAGCAAGCCTTAAAATGAACTCCATAAAGATTAAAACACATCCGATGACGTAGCGCAAAAATGAAAAGAGGTGGGAAAGAATGAAATTGTGGAGGTAAAGAATATGCATACTTGGAGCAGAAAGGGAATATGCGCAGAGATATGGATGCTGAAATCTCGAAGAAAATAAGGGCAGAATGACATGCGTTTTCCTCAATAAAGGACAAGACAATACGTACCAGAATCACTAATAGCATTGTCCTACTTGAGCTCTTATATACAAGTCAGACTTGGTCTACTACGAAGGGGGAACAACATCAATTGGTTACGACGCATAGAGCCATGGAAAGATCCATGCTAGGACTATCATTATGAGAACATGTTCAAAATGAGATTATTCAAGAGCGGAGAGGAGCGATCGATGTAATTGCAGACTACCGAAAGCAAAAGTTTCGCTTGGCCGAACGCGTCACAAGGTTCATATACAGCAGAGGGAACGCATGCAGTTGCCGAGTTTTATCCAAAAGATCGATAAAGACCAGTCAGAAAGCCTCCACTTCAATAAGGCGATTGAGTTAAGCGATTTAAGACAAGATTGAAAAAATAACGCAATCAGTGAACTACAACATTTCGTAGTCTGGTCAGTGATTGACTACGTCCCCTTTTCCTTCCTTTCTTACACTGGTCCTGTAGCTGACCACTTGCAAATTCTCCGTCTCTCCGTTCTCCATTGTTCAAGACATTTTCTAAGCGTTACCCACTATTCGCGTCTCCTTGGCCCCCAAGGCCGGATTTTGTTCGACCGTTCGTCCTTGTTCACTGTCCTAAATCACACTCCGTATCGCCTTGTTTGTTTTGTTTTGTTTGATCTCGTCCTTAATTCTCCACAAAAAAAAAAAAACAAACCTTTTTTGCGTGCACCACCAACTGGGAAACACTCAGTCTTATCGTTAAAGGTGCGAAGCTGAATATTACTAATTGGTCGATAACTGAGGAAGAATTACGGGCTTCTGTTTTTCTGCCGTTCGTTTTTACATTCAGTATACGCTATGGCGTTTGTTTATTTACCAAACAATTTTTAAATCATTTATTAAGTAATGGAACGCAGCACACACCGAATTAACAAGTATATATATATATATATATATATATATATTATATATATAGGGAGAGCTTACGAAAAAACAAAAGGCAAAGACAGGTGGTGTACAAAACAAACAGATGTATTAGTATAACGCTCAGGAATAGAAATTTTTTTTACGTTTCGAGCCAACGCTCTTCTACAGAAAGGGACACAGAAAAACAAGGAGAGAAATAGGAGAGAAAAAATGTGTGTAGTGGCTAACGATCTATCTATCTATCTATCTATTATCTATCATCTATCTATCTATTTCTATATATATATAATATATATAGTACTATATATATATATATATATATATATATATGCTGAAAAGTTCTTGGTTTGAAGGGTGTCGCAAAAGCCTGGTTGGAGGCCGAACATACTGAGTTCTTTTACAAAGCATAGAAAATCTGAGTGACCGCTGCAATAAGAGTGTGAATCTGACAGGAATATGTTGATTAAAATCATAATTAACTGCATTTTCCTCCTCCATTTTCTTTTACCCAAATCTAAGAACTTTTCACCAACCCCTCGTTATATATGATGTTTGTGTTTGTATAATGTGGAATTCCTCAGTATACTTTTAAACCAGTTATTGTTGCTCAGTTATTTTGTTAGATACTGCTCAATATATATATATACACCAAAGAATCAAACTGTTGAAATCATTTACGTGTTGTGTCACAATAGGACTTTCTTTAGTTCAACATCAGCACAGGAGTTCAATACTCATCGAAACGACTAAATGACCGACATATTGCAGTATGGTAAATAATTCCAGTTTCCTCTCTTATGTCCATTCCAGGTCCATTCTCCCCGTTCCTTTAACTCCGGAAATACACCGACTGTCCCCTAAGACATTGTACACTCTCAGTGATTACATATTTTAGATACTCTTGGGGACATCGCTCAGAAGAATTCAATGTTTTTCTTCCTATAATTACAGATGAGTATAATAAGCGTATATAAGAATATACGAACATACATATAAACATATATATATATATGAGTGTGTGTGTGTTTGTACATTTATGAGAATATCCATACACAGTAACACAGACGTCCACATATACGCGACCAAACGGACGCTTATACGAGCTAAAGGTAGACTAATATATATATATAGAAGCAGTCTGACAAATAAATACAAAGATAGATCCGCAAATACATATCTAAAGGTGTATATATTTTATGCGTGTGTGTGTGTTTGTATATATATATATATATATAGGTGGCAAACGAGGTGGTGTGGTAAGAAGCTTACTTCACAACCACATCGTTCCTGGTTCACTTCCACTTTATGGCACATTGAGTTTGTGAATTCTACCATAGCTTTGTGCCGACCAAAGCCTTGTGAGTGGATTTGGTAGACAAAAACTGAAAGAAGCACGTTGTATGCATGTATGTGTACTTATATATATATACACATACATAATATATATATATATATATATATATATATATATATATATGTGTGTGTGTGTGTGTGTATATTTATATATATATGCATACATATAAACGCACACACCGCACATACATATTCACAAAAGCATACACACACAAATACACACACACACACTCATATATATATATATATATATACGTGTGTGTATAGATGGACAGATAGAGTAATTAAGAGATAAACAGATAGATAGATAGATAGGTAGATAGATAGATAGATAGATAGATAGATAGATAGATAGATAGATAGATAGATAGATAGATAGATAGATAGATAGACAGACAGAGAGACAGACACATAAATACATTCACTTTGATTGGCGAGGAGGCATTATAGGATAATTTTAAATGCATTAATCTTATATATAGTGTATATATATATATATATATATATATATATATTATATATAATATATATTATATATATATATATATGTATAATATATTATATGTATATATATCATATATTAATATATATATATATATATATATATATATATATATATATATACAAATACATACATTCATACATATATGCATAAATACATACATACATATATACATATACGCACAAACACACACAACGCAGGTCTGATAACGGGCAGAGTCAACGACTTTTAAAAGTTTTAGAAAAATTGAATAAATAAAGTAATAAGGTGCTTAAAAGAGAATGACTCTTCCTCAGATGTAATATGATTTTAGATATATATATGTGTGTGTGTAGATATATATGTATTACATATATATATATATATATATATATTTTATATTCTATATTATACATACATACACATATGCATATATATTCACATATATATTATATATATATATATATATATATATATATATATAATATATATCTATATATTAGAATTTGGATATATTAGAAGGTACAGTGATGTACAGGTATTTTATATTAGAAGAATTGAGGAACTCAGAAATTCAGATGGTTTTATATTTACAGGTATTTATTTGTATATTACATGTTTTTATACATCATATAACTTATATCATATAATAAATATAATAGCGCTTTCGTCCATTCTGGTGATTTTTCAAATTGAACAATATATATATATGAAGTTACCAAATTAATGTAATTGTGTCAGAAACCGTTACATATATATAATATATGTATGTATGTTTTTGTGTGTATTAGCATTATGTCCATGTGTATGCATGATATGTCTACAGGGTCTTACATATATACTTTTAATAGTTATAAATATATATACATACATATATGTATATGTATATATGTTTATATATATACATGTATATTTATATATTTATACATGCATATACATATATATATGCGTGCGTGCATGTATATTATTATATATATGTGGGTATATATATGTGCATATGTTTGTTTGTATGTATGTATATATGTGCGTGTCCGTGTGTCTTCATATATATAAATGTAATTTTGCTTCCTTTCTGACATCTATCTTATATATATACATGCGAAATTATATTTCTGTGTGCGCGCGCGTTGGTGTGCGTGTGTGTGCGCGCTCTGTATCTGTATACATATATATCCGCATATAAATTGACACACCTATCACCATCTCGCCATCGATTTGTATTTTATAAGTGCATACACACATACATACATATATACGTGTGGGTATCCAAAGTTACACGACCACAAACACTCATTCATACATATATACATACGTACACAAACACATATATATGTATATGTAGGTGTATATATTTAATTATTTATGTATATATATATGTTTAATTGAATATATGTACATACATGTATGTGTATGTGCATATGTATATGTATGTGTACTAATATATATACATATATATATATGTATACACACACACATATATAAATATATACACATACATATAAATGTATGTACGCATATATATATATATATATGTGTATATATATATATATATATATATAATATATATATATATATGTATATATATTAGTACGACATAACTATATATATATGTATACACGTACACATACAGGTATGTACATATATTCATTTAAACATGTATAATATACATATATAATTAAACATATACACATACATATAAATGTATCTACGCATATATATATGTATGTATGTATATATATAGATATATATATATAATATATATATATATATACATGTATGTATTATATATGTGTGCGCGTGTGTGTGTAAATATATATATATATATATATATATATGCATGTAAGTATGTATATATGTGTGTATGTGCATGTGTGTGTGGATACCTTTATATGTATGATAAATCGTTAGCCACAAACACATTTTTTTCTCTCCTGTTTTTCTGTGTTCCTTTCTGTCGAAGAGCGTAGGCTCGAAACGTAAAAGACTTTTTCTATTCCTGAGCGTTATACTAATACAATTGTTTGTTTTGTACACCACCTGTCTTCCTCTTTTCCTTTTGTGGTAAACTCTCCCTATATATATATGTGTGTATATGAATATATCCGTGTTACATATGTATATATATATATAATCTATATATGTATATATATTATATATATATATATATATATATATATATATATATGTATATATACACATATACATATATATATATATACACAATCTCACACACATGTATGTATACATATATGTATGTATCATGTATGTGTGTATGTATGTATTTATATAAAAATACATACAAATAGACACTCACACACACACACGTGCTCACACTACACATATATGATGCTGCATGCAGGAGGACGTGAATGCACGTGGAATGCGTTTTTGAGGTTCTCCTCCGTCCTAAATTGATCTGGATTTAAGTCCCTATATCGACGGTTGCAGTCAATTTCCACCGCTATAAACGCTTATTCTAAGGCAGAATAAGAGAACCACTTTCCAGTATTGCATGAGTAGGTATTCATATGTGTGTGTATGTGTGTGTGTGGTGTGTGTGTGTGCGTATGTGTGCGTTATAATTATATATATATAGATATATATAATATGTATGTATATTCTATTATTTATGATATTATTATGTTATATATATATGTATGTATATATATAGTTATGTATACATATATTTATGTATATATATGTATATATAGGTGTGTGGTTATATATATATATACATATATATATATGTGTGTGTGTGTGGGGTGTATATATATATATAATATATATATATTAATCAATATAGGGTAGCATGAATCTGTGGCCTATCGAAGATAGCTTGATTTAATTTAATCAGGCTGATTTACCATTAAAGAAACGATGTGGAAACAATGCAGTGTATAAAGTGATGAAACAGGGGTAAAGTGTAGGTTTTTTAATTTCTCCTGATTTACGGAATAACTACTATTTTGCGGGTTGAAGCCAAGGCTGTTATTTCTAGTGGGTTGAACGGCCTATTATGCCGTTCCTTAATTTGCTATTATCTATATATATATTATATATATATATATATATATATATATATATATATATATATAAACTACTTTCTTAATCATTTGACTGCGGCCATGCTGGAGCACCGCCTTTAGTCGAACAAATCAACCCCAGTACTTATTCTTTGTAAACTTAGTACTTATTTTATCGGTCTCTTTGCCGAACTAGTAAGTTCTGAGAACGTAAACACACCAACATAGATTGTCAAGCGGTGGTGGATGGACAGACACAGACAACACAAATCCATATATACATAGATATATTTACATACATATATATATGTATATATATATATATCTGCATACATATATATATATATATAAATGCGACAGGCTTCTTTCAGTTTCCGTCTGCCAATTCCACTCACAAGGCTTTCGTTGCTATAGGAGAAGACAGTTGCTAAAGGTCACACGCAGTTTGATCTGAACCCAGAACTATGTTATTTGGAAGCAAGCTTCCCACCACTGAACCATTCCTGCGCCTATATATATATTGTTTTGTTTGAGGGAAATCATACCGCTTTAATGCTTTAACATCTAATCTAGTCACCAGTACAATTTCCATTTATTTATTTATTTATTTATTCATTTGTTTCAAAAACTATCGTTGCTTTGGTAATCTTGTCAATGGTTGCAGAATTTAACGAAACTTTTTTTGAAAAAAGAAATTATAAATAATAAATGAATAAAAATTGAACCTGTAAGTGTGTTAGATATTGAGACATTAAAGCAGTATGGCTCTCCCCAGACAAAATTTGTTGCAACACACAAATCTACATAAAGAATCTTGTTTAACCAGATGCCACACACACACACACACGTACACACACACACACACACGCACACACACACACACACACACACATACACACATATATATATATATATAATATGCGACAATTATTCGGCAGCCATGATAAAATTCTGAGTTTCGGCTCCGACATCCGAAACTCGGAGTTTTATCATGCCTACTGAATAATTGTCACATATTTACAGATGTTTTCCTCTGTTTACATGATATCGATGTCTCTTTCATTCTTCTGTTGTTTTACCTTTTCTTTCCATATATATATATATACACACACCCCTTTTATTAAAGCTGAAAAATTATCACAGAGCTATTACTGAAAGTTTCACGTTCCCGTTAGTGGGACTGCTTTGATAAATACAATGCAGGTATTTATCACAAGTGCCCGACGAACGGGAACGTGAAACTCTAAGTAACGGTTCTGTGATAATTTTGCAAATTTAATAAAATATATATTACTCTACCTTTGGTAGCAATCTTTTCCACCTTGTATTGTACTCATGTACAATTGTGTTTGTGGTGATATATATATATATATATATATATATATATATATATATATATATATATATATAATATATATATATCGTTCCAATACACACCACGACGTCTGAAGCTTTTGAACCTTTTAAACTTTTCGTAACGTTTTTATACTTTCTAACTTGTTCGCACTTCTGATTTGACTCTTCTGTCCGGCATTCGCCATTATAGATCGCTATCCACTACACATTCTTTATTTTCTCTCCTTGTTTCTATCTGTGTTCCCTTCTTAGGAAGCGACGGCTCGAAGTGCTAAAGACTATATATATATATATATATATATATATATATATATATATACAAAATACATGTATCTATAATATAATACTTATATATATATCTATATACTATATATATATATATATATATATATATATATATATTATATATATATAAATTTTAAATGACGGTGAGAAATTAGATATTAATTTAATTAACATCGGTTTCACACCAGTGGTCTAGCATAAAAAAACTGAAGGTTCAGTAAATTGTATTATATATAATATATATATATACATTAGATGGAAACTACTATGTGGATACCCATATGCTAGAAATAGATCCGCTACGGTCTCACCACTAAGAAACGTTCTAAAGAAAAAATACAGCAAAACAACCAAAACGTAATCGAGCAAGACAAACGAAAAAGTAATAAAAAATATGGATTATTCGTACATATTTTTATTACTTTTTCTTTTGCTACATTTTTTCTTGAGAACATTTCTTGGTGGTGAGACCGTTGCGGATCTATTTCTAGCATATGGGTGTCCACATAGTTGTTTTCCTCTAATATATATATACACACATACATACATACATACATACATACATACATACATACATACATACATACATACATACATACACACAGCAACATCGGTTGTCAAGCAACGGTGGGCTTACAAACACACACGCACGCACGAATATACACAAATATTCGATAGTCTTCTTTCTACAAACACGCATATATATGTATATATACATATATACATACCCAACCACATATATATATATATATATATATATATATATCTAAATATACTATATAGATATTATATACTATATACCCGTATATGTATATATTATACATATATATACATACATATACATACCTATATATACATACATATATATATATATATATAGATATATATATATATATATATTATATATACCCCTATAGATATTATATATATATATATCATATATATACACACTAATATGCTTATATAAATATATATACTTGCATATGCTAATATATATATAGAGAGAGTAAATGAAGTATAAAGAATACATTGCCTTTGTCATAAGGTATCGAGATTGGGAGAATCAATCAAAGTTAAACTGTTTATTGTGGTCTTTTAGGTCCAAAATTAATCTACTGAGCCCTGTACTGTTACGTTTATTCCTATCCATAAATGTAGAGTAGTGATTAGAAATCCTTTTAGATAACTGTAAAGAAGTGCTTCTAATATTAGAAAATAATTGATTATGAGTAGTTATTTTACATTGATATATAGAATGTTTAATTTTAGAGTTACTTGACATAAACTTGATTCTGTTGGAATTTATTTCAAATACAAAACTTGTTATTAATATGTATATCACAATACATATTAATCCATCATTTTCTGTTAACATGGCTTTTTGGCGAGTTTCATTTCTCCCCTTCCCTGAAGACAAGATTACATTGTTTTACACCATTTTATTCCTTCGGAATAATATCAGTGATATCTTCGAAACATGTGCCAGAAGTAAAAAAAATGTGATTTACACCTGCGTTAACCTTCATTTATTCATTAATATATTATACAAAGAATTTCACATAAGCCCGAAGTTTTTACCTTTAAATACAAGGAATTACAACCTTTTTACTTGTGTGATTTTTTTTATATACCCTGGTAACTATTTATCTATATATATATATATATATATATATATATATCTTATTCTATATAGATATATATATATATATATATATATATATATATATATATATATATATATATATATATATACATATAAATATACTATATATATATATATATATACGTATATATATATATATATATATATATATATAATTTGTATAGAGGGCATTATTACACATAAATGCCTCACACTAAGAGGGACAAGTCATTACTACCAAATTATACTAATCATCCCCAATGCAGTTTTTCAAAGCAAGACATTTAAAAAATGAATTTAGTTCTGTATCCCGTGATTTCACATTCAACTTACGTCTTATGATCATCAGCAAACTGATTCTGAACACATCATAAAATAAACTACCAACCTTACGTAGCGAAGACGAACAGACAACTGCTCACTCCGGCCAAGCACATGGAATGTTTATAATCATATATCCGGTAAATGGCGGGCTTTTTACGAACTGCATGTCGGGTATGAAAAGTATTTCGGAATAAGTTTAACAATTAAGGATAATCTCTTAATAAGGGATCTTAACAAGAAATTATCGGGTAGTTAGCGTGAAAACCTCATAAAGAAAAGAATTCGAAAATAATTTTTTTTCTTTTGAACCAATTTATATCTATATTGTATAGAGGGCATTATTACACATAATGCCTCACACTAAGAGGGACAAGTCATTACTACCAAAGTTATACTAATCATACCTAAATGCAGTTTTTCAAAGCAAGACATTAAAAACGCTAACTACCCGATAATTTCTTGTTAAGATCCCTTATTAAGAGATTATCCTTAATTGTTAAACTTATTCCGAAATATATATATATATTATATATATATTTATATATCTATATATATATATATATATATATATATATATATAATATATATACGTATATATATATATATATATATATATATATATATATATATATATATATATATATATATATATATATATATATATAATATATATATAATATATTTATATTATATATATAATCTATATATATAATATATTTATATATATATAATTTATATATTTGTAATGTGTATAGGTACGTTGGGATGGTAAATATCTCAGCTGCTTTCTCTTGAAGCACATCTGCGTATTCCATTTTTACAATTCGGTTTGTAATTGTTGTCGTTATTGTATAAGCTGCAAGATACATATTAAAGTCGAACATTCTGGAAATACAGTTTGCAGTGTTATTGTATAACAAACCACGAAGCTGGTAAACTTATTCATATTATTTATTCAGCATTACACTTGTTTCCGTTGCTCTAAATATGAATTACACAATAGATATGTAATGAATTTCTTATTAGAAATTCTTCTGACAGAGAACTTATATAAATTGATAGTGTGTGTTGTGTGTGTGTGTGTGTGTGTGTGTGTGTGTGTGTGTGTATGTATGCCAGCCACAATTTGTGCGACCTTGATGTAGCCAGAAAAATTGGAGAGTGGCTATACGACTTTATAAAAGATTGAAACCAGGTAATAATAGCTAAGAGAGCTACCTTCAAGAAGATGCAAATAATGAGTGATGAATCTGAATGAAATGCAAACAGGATATACTGGCCCTGGAAGGATTGCAATCCCTGAATCAAAATCAGTGCGCGACCAAATAGTTTACATGAGTAATGATGCATCTTTCCAGGTGTATATTATTGATTTGGCTATAAAATGCAGGCAGCTGACCGGATGGATCCTTAGAACTTTATGGACGACAGAGCAGGAAAATAGGATGGTACTCTGGACGACACTTATCCTCAGCCGTTTAGACTACTGCTCTCAATTATGGTCACCACACAGTGTAAAATTAACGGTGGAACTCGAAATAATCCAGCGAATCTACATAAAGAAGATCGTCTCAATGCGACATGTCAGCTACTAGGAGAGGCTGCAAAAGTTAAGAATCTACTCCCAGGAACGAAGGTGGGAAAGATATACGGTGATAAACATCCGGAAAAACCTGGAAGGAAGTGTACCAGACTTTTGGCATCGAAAGTAACACAAGCAGCAGAACGGGACGCCCCTGCATAGTGCAAAAGATCCCCAACATTGCCATCGTGTTATAGCTTCGGTTTCAAGGGTCCTCTGCTCTTCAAATCCTTCCCCCAAATCCTTCAGGAGCACAAAGTGGTTTTGATTGGCAAACACTGTGAACGAGTCAGAAACAAAATGGGGGAAATAAACTAAAATGTTTTACAATTTTTTAATGAATATTTTCTGATATATATATGGATGAATATTATTTTGAGTCCGTGTGCCTATGAAAGATTACTGTCACCTGAATTTTTACCTTATTATTTCTCTTTCTTATATGTATGTATGTATGTAGTATGTATTCATGTATGCCTATATACATACATATATATATATATGTATATATATAATATATATATATATATATATTTATATATATATATATGTATATATAATATACATATATATACATATATATATATTACATACACACACATATGCATGTATAAATACACACATATGTATGCATGTGTGTATGTATTCAATTAAAAATCAAAACTAAGTTTATACTCAATCTTTTCGTGAATCGCTCTTTACAATTACTTGGCATTATTAAAATCTGTAGTTAGATTACATGCTTATATAGCTGAAAAATATTTGGTATCAAAATTTCATTAAAACTGAGATGTTAACGTTTAAAATTAAGT
>NC_043013.1:46850842-46860842 GCF_006345805.1 Octopus sinensis | reverse complement strand
GGATAAAACATACATATATAAAGACATTATGAACTGGTAAATGCAAACAAATTACACCAAATTAGGAATAAATATATACATCTCTCTCTCTCTCTCTCTCTCTCTCTCACTCACTCTCTCTCTCTCTCTCTCTCTCTTCGTATGTACATACATACACACACACAAACACACACACACATACACACACACATATATATATATATATATATATACATATATACACCGGAGTAAACACATAAATGTGAAACAAGGTGGAAAAAAGAGTACTCAAATACCAGTGGGAGAGTAACAGATTTTGTTGAATTTTCTGCTGCTTAAAATAAAGTATATACATATATATATATATATATATAGAGAGAGAGAGAGAGAGAGAGAGAGAGACAGACAGACAGACAGACAGACAGACAGAGACAGAGAGAATGATAGAGATGACCAAAGTAAATAGACACCCTTATAATCATTAAAATTTATTTAAATCTGAAATTATATAATGTGAATATTTGATATTCAGTAGACATGCCCTTTGCAGTTTTCAATGCAAGGACCCTATTAAGCATGTTACTGATCAGATGACGAATATTCTCTTGAGGAATTTATTGCCAAGTTTCATGCAGTAATCTCAAAAGCTCTGGCTTTGAAGGTGCTTTCTTGTTCTTTTTATGAAATGTCCTGTCCATTATGCCCCAGAGGTGTTCAACAGAATTCATATCTGGTGACTGGCTTGGCCATGGAAGCTTTTTAATGCCATTCTCATCCAACAAATTTTGGGTCATTTTAGTCTTCTTTAATCATTTCACAGTTGGAGAAGATTGGAAAAAGTCCTTTCTGCAATATGGATACATATTTATCTGAGTTTATGTTTCCATCACACTCAAACAGCTCTGATTGACCATTGCTCCAAATTGCTCCGCAGACCATTGCAGAAGAGTTGTCTTGTTTCATTGTTGGCAGCAATCTTTCCATGCCAAATTCTCGACCACAGTCTCCAAACCCACATTCGACCACTGTCAGAAAATACGGCAAATCTGGACTCATCAGAGAATAGGATAGTTTCCCAAAAATGGTAGCGGCCACTCTGTCATCTCACTGGCCCAATCTGTTCTTCTCTTAATATTGGTTGGTTATATATATTTACTCTTTTACTATTTTATACGTTTCACTCATTTGACTGTGGCCATGCTGGAGCATACCTTTAGTCGAAGAAATCGACTCTAGGACTTATTCTTTGTACCGAACCGCATAAATATACCAACATCGGTTGTCAAGCGATTGTGGGGAGGACAAACATACACACAAATATATATACACATATATATATATATAACGACAGGCTTTTTTCAGTTTCCATCTACCAAATTCACTCACAAGGTTTGGTCGGCCCGCGGCTATAGTTGAAGACACTTGCCCAAGGTGCCATGCAGTGGGACTGGACCCGGAGCCATGTGGCTGGGAAGCAAGCTTCTTACTATGCAGCCACGCCTGCGCTATATATGTGTGTGTGCATACGTATATGTATATATATATATATATATGTATGTGTGTGTGTGTGTGTGTGTGTGTGTGTGTGTGTGTGTGTGTGTGTGGGTGTGGGTCGATGCGTGTATTATATATATATATATATGCTATATATATATATATCATATTTCATTTTTAAAAGCAGCAGAAAATTCAACAAAATCTGTTACTCTGAGTTTCTCGTTGCCGTTCATCAGACGTTTTTGCTAGAATGTCTGATGAACGGCAACGAGAAACTCAGAGTAACAGATTTTGTTGAATTTTCTGCTGCTTTAAATAAAGCATATTACTCTACCACTGGTATTTGAGTACTCTTTTTTCCACCTTGTTTCACATTTATGTGTTTACTCCGGTATATCATATTTCTATATATATGCGAGAGACAGAGACAGACAGACAGAGAATAATGCATACAGACAGACAGAGAACTATGCAGACAGACACAAATGATATACATATGTGTAACCCTCCAGCACATGTGAGAGCAGAGCGCACCCCAACACCGATAACCTTCCCCTTTGGAAATGGTCCAAGGAAGTTTTTAATGTAGACTGCCATTTTGCTGCTCCCCAGAAGTCTGTCACTGAAGATTTCCACAAAATCAATGCTCATCACCTCTTCAGTCAATACTCACCACCCGTCTCCTTCCTTCAGTTTGTTCAGTAGTTCCGTCAGCTTTTTGTTGATTATACAAACAACTATAAACACTTACCTCTCCATAGGCCGCTAATTATTTCGTTTTACTTCAATACTTATCACTCGCCCATAGTATACGCCACAGACCATGACGAGACAGGAGCCAACTTCAAAATCAATGTCCCAGGTCGTGACACTTGTATTCCGTTTCCCAACATACCAGACTGTTTGCATATATGTATTGCAAGAACCAGTCGTCTACGCATTTTATTAAAGACGAACCACCTGTTTATGACCTGCCAAAATCGAGACATTGGTTAGGGTTTATTTCAGCAGTTATTTTCCAAACATATGGAACCCCTGACTCCGTTTGTGTTAAGTCGGAATCACGTTATTTCCTGCTTTACTTAGTTCTAGATGTAAGCATCACGCACGAAGAATTTGTCTCTTGTAACCTACCTTTCCTGCCTTCATATTCTCTTGATCCCTCCTCTATTAAGTACTTCTTATAAGCAATCTTAGCAAAGTTGTTGGTATTTTTATCAGCTTTATTAACAACAGATTTCTTTTCCTTTAATTTATTATAGGCGCAGGCGTGACTGCATGGTAAGAAGCTTGCTTCCCAGCCAACCACATGATTCCGGGTTCAATCCCACTGCGTGGCACCTTGGGCAAGTGTCTTCTACTATAGCCTCGGGTGAACCAAAGCGTTGTGAATGGGTTTGGCAGACGGAAACTGAAAGGAGCCTATCGTGTATATATACATACACACACACACACCACACACACACACATATACATACATATATATATATATTGATAGTAATGGTAAGACAACAAAAGAATGAAAGAGACCTCAATATTATGTAAATAGAGGAATTTATCTGTAAATATAATATGTGACAATTATTCTGTAGCCATGATAAAACTCCGAGTTTCGGATGTCGGGGCGGAAACCTGCATCGACATCTCTTCAGTTATAGGGCCATGAAAATCTGCTATGAAAATAACCGTTAGACAAAGGGAAATTACTATGTGATTCACTGTTATTAAGACAAAAGTGCTATTCGAATGACCACGAAATAAGGGGAGGGAGTAAAAGGTAAAGGAGTAAAAATGCTCATAGCCATCGCGTAAGCGCGCATGTCCATACACACGCATGCGCACTCGCACACCCACATACATGTGCCTATATACATATGCTCACCCACACTCACTTAAAACACACACATGCTCACTCACACTTTCGCGAAAAAATATATACATACCCGCACACACGCTCGCACGTACACAGGCGAACAAAAAAGGTTCATATATACATCTATATACGCGCATGCATAGGAAAAAAACCCATGGTGAAAGGTAAAATCGAGAAAAAATGTGTATAGATATATAAAGCAATAAAAATATAAAAAGTAAAAGAGTAAAAATGCTCAGAGCAATCGCGTATGCGCGCATGTCCATACATACACAGGCGCGTCGCGTATGTGCGCATGGTCATACATACACAGGCGCGTCGCGTATGTGCGCATGGTCATACATACACAGGCGCGTCGCGTATGTGCGCATGGTCATACATACAGAAGCGCGCACTTACACCTACATACATGTGCCAATATGCATACGCTCATCCACACTCGCTTGAAACACACACATGCACACGTACGCCAAAAAATGTATATACATACTCGCACATACGCACACACACACGCGCACACGCACGCGCGCAGAAAAAATATCATATGCACGTCTATATACGCACATGCAGAAGAAAAAAATGCAGGGTGGAAGGTAAAATACAGAAAAAAATGTGTAAAAAATATATGAGCAATAAAAATATAAAACAATATCTCTATAAATATGTAAAAAGAAATATGTAAAAATATCTATCAGTGCTAAGAAATACTTGCCTATATTAAAGGTCACTTCGAGAGCGTAGGGTGTGTGAACCAGATAGTTTTTCTATTCCTATGTTTTCTTTTCTTTAAAATTGGACTGGTGGCAGCTGTATAGGTTATTTCCTCGCTAAATCCACTATCTTTTAGAGCCTTATTATATACTGGGGTAACGCTGATACAAATGTCCCCCTCGGAGGAGAGGCTAGAAATTCTTTTGCTAATGTTTTTAACTAAATTTTTAAACACTACGTTGAGATGGCAGGAACCCATATTAACGTAACTAAGTCTATCGTTGGGCTTCCTATAAGGTTTATAAATATTCTTATTTAGATCTAAGGATACATCCAAGAAATTGACAACCGTCAGGTTGGTATCTGTTAATTATGCTCAGACCGAAAGTTTTCATCAGTTGGATAATGTCCTTCCTAAACCGATCCCGTGCCGGTCCATTGGTATTTGTGGTTAAAGCGAGGGTATTATCTTTTTCGATGGCGAAATATACGTGAGGAAAAGTCTTGCCCAACGTATCGAGTAGGAATAGTCCAATAAAATCGCATATGCCTGCTCCATCATATGACCTCATGCTCAAATCGAAAGCACCCTCTGTATCGGTAGTCTTGACCCACTCAGTGTCCTCACTGGAGAGTATAGTCTTTCTAGGAAGGAAAATTATGGCCCTATCTTGTGTACTGATTTCTATGAATTCGCTTGCGAAGGTGAGGGCGTTATCTAGGAGTTCCCTAGAAATAGAGGTTGGTGGTGCTGGTGCTGGTGCTGGTGCTGGTGGTGCTGGTGGTAATGATGATGATGTCAATGAAGAAGACGACAAATTGTCTTATTGGTCCTTAAATGCCCAAGACATTTTGGGCGAAACAATGAGAACAGTAAACAAGTAGCGAGACGGAGAGTGAATATCATGTAAAAAGAATGAGATCGATCAAGTAAGAATGTTATTAATGAATATTGAATAATAAATAGAACAATATGGCTCGAACAAGAAAGAATTTACCAAATCAAAGAAATTGTACACTCTGTTTGTTATCTTTTACGTGATTCAGTCATTAGACATACATACATACATATATACATATACGGCGGGTTTCTTTCAGTTCCTGTCTACCAAATCTACTCACGAAATTTGGTCGACCCGAGGCTATAGTAGAAGACACTTGCCGAAAGTGTCACGCAATAGGACTAAACGCAGAACCATGTGGTTGGGAAGCAAGCTTCTGACCACACAGCCACGTCTGCGAGACAGAGTATCTAAGTAATGATACAGCCCAAGTATTTACGACCTTCACTAGATTCGGACCATTTAACTTTGACTTCATTAGCTCCCTCACCCTTCTGAAGTACTCCTCAATTTTTGGTTTTTTTTCTGTTGTTAGTACCCTGTCAAATTCTAATATTCCTAGATAGTTATAACTCTCTGCTCCTTTCAAAGATTTTAATATCTGGCCATCTGGTAATTTGATGCCTTCGCCGTTGACTACCTGTTCCCTTCTCATGACTAATATTGCACACTTATCTATGTCAAATTCCACGCCTATATCTTTGCTTAAGAGTCTTTCAGTCTCTATTAAGGAATTTATGGCTTTTTCATTCTTACTAAAAAGTTTCAGATCATCCGTGTAAAGCAAATGGTTAATTCTTCCCTAACTATTTCTGAACTGATAGTCTGCCTTTATCTTTCTTAATGCTAAACTTAGTGGGATCAAATATAAGACAAATATTAAAGATTACAACAACAACCCCTGCAAAAAGCCACTTTTGATATAAACTTTCCCTAACAGTGCGTCGCCTGGGTAGAAATCTACTTCCCATTTCTTCATGCTAAAAATAATAAATTCTTTTATGTTGTCTGCTATATTGATTATACTCAAATATTCACTTATCCATGAATGTGGGATCATGTCGTAGGCTTTCCTTTAATCTATCCATATTATTGTTAGATTTTTCTTTCTATCTTTCACTTCATTTGTCTATATATAATAGATCATACGTTTCTCTAACCTTCTTCTTACAACCATTTTATTCTTCTGGCAGTAAATTCTGAAAGCTTCCTGTTGACACCTTCCACACAGTTGGTAAGCAAGTGATTGATCTATAGCTACTAGCTGTATTGCCCTTGCTCTTATCTTTCATGATGAGTATTGTCCTCCCTCTAGTCTTCCAATCTGGTATTATTCCTCCATTAAAGCAACCCTGAAGTTGTTCCCTCAGCCTCCCATGTCAACTAATGAATTCCTTTAGCCAGTACCCTTGAACTAAATTTGGTCCTGGGCCCTTCCAATTTGGCATTTTTCTAACACTTTACTCATTAATGCACTAGTTAATGTTAGATCTGGCTGCTTCTCATTCACTACCTCTTCCCTCACTTTTTTTAACCATACTTAATCTCTATTAGGATTGACTGGCTTATCCCAAATATTACTCCAGAACTTTCTAGCTTCTTCTGCACTAGTTTTCTCATCTCCAGTACTTCATTCTCTACTGTTTCTTTGGTTATAAAATCTCCTCTGGTCTGTCTGAAATAGTCTATTTTGTTGGCTCTGATCTATTCTTTTCTGATATCTGGAGAGCTTGTCTGCTATTCGCTGTTTCAATTCTTCTATTACTTTATTCACATTATTTACATTATTTACATTCGACGGATATTTGACTTCATCTTGTTTGTTGTTAACACAAAGTTTTGGCTGATATACCCTCCAACCTTCTTCGGGTGTCTTGGGAAAATTTCGAACCTCGGTTCCCACTCCTAAGGTATTTTTCGATGTTATTATTATTATTACTAACCCCAAGATTCAGAGTTCGATTCCAAGCATTGACCTGAACAATAACAATGACAATGACAACAACAACAACAACAACGACAACAACAATAATAATAATAATAATAGTTTTATGATGTCTGGCCTATTTGCATCTATTTTTCTGTCAGTTTGAATGAAGTTCCAGAGGGGTGAGATGTGATCATTTTTAAGTACTGGAGGTGGTTTCTGTTCCCACCAGTTTTATAATGGGGCAAATCCAGGTTTTTGTCAATCACCCAGTGAATATATTGTGCAGCTCTATCATGCTTGTTGAGATAATTTGCAGGCACATCGAGACAACATAAGCAATGGTTTCATTTTGACATACACGACATGTTGGGAAGCTGAAATTATATCCTTAGGTGCTAAGCTGATTTTACCAATTATTTTCAGGTTTTGGTTAGAATTGCGAATTTTTGGGAGAGTATCGCGTTCATCTATACTGGTTTCTTTAATTTTCAGCTATTCAATCAGGATTTTATTCTTTAGATCATGTAGTTCTTTTGGGTCAATATTTGTGTGACTGTCTTCATCTATTTGATTTTCATCTGCCTTAATGTTTATGGTTGGTTCAGAGAGTATTTCACTTTGCCTATCAATTACATTAACTCTTTCAATCATTACTGCATTTTCATCAGCCCTGAGCTGGCCTATAATTATTTCCTCTGTAGTATCTTCTTTAGCTGAAGCTTCGTACTTTTTATCCCTTACTTTGGTCAGTCTCTACTTGAGTCAGTAATTTTTTTTCATAATGTTTCTTCTGATGTTGGCCAGTTGTTACTGTCTATGTAGGGTCTTACTTCAGGGAGTTTCTGTGTCCAGTTTAAGTAGGTTTGTACAGTATTAGATTTATATGTATATACGTATATATATATATATATATATATATATATAATATATATATATATATATATTATATATATAATAATTTTCTCTCCTTGTTTCTTTCTGTGTTCCTTTCTGTAAAGAGCGTAGGCTGGAAACGTTAAAGACTTTTTAATTTCCCGAGCGTTAAACTAATACATCTGTTTGTTGTCTACACCACCTCCTTCGTCTTTTATTTTTTTGTGAATTCTCCCAATATATATATATATATATATTCAAAATGTGACCGCGTGTTCCCGTTGGCGATTTTTTCCTCTGTCTTCCCTTCTTTGGATCGTTCCTTTTTCCTGTGTTTCTGATGAAGAGCTCCGCTCGAAACGTTAACCCTCCTTCTTCCTTCTTACCCGAGCGTCCAATAACACTATCTTGTTCCCCGTCCTCGCGTTGTTGTGTGTTTTCTTTTGTGTTTTCATGTTTGGATTAACTATATATATATATATATATACGTGCACATGCATGCCGATAAAGACAAAGAACTCGTGACCAAATGGAACGATGGTCTTCTATGAAGGCGCAGAGAATAAGAGACCAAATCAAAGAATGGTCATCCATAAGGGATACAAAGAAACTAAGCGATTTTATCTGTTCCTCTTAGGAAAGCAGAAGTCTACAGCATTGTAGAGAAGGCAGGGAGAGGGTTGACTGTTATGTTGTGACTTCCTTGGCTGTCCAAAGTTGGAATAAAAATGTCATGTGATTTCTCTTGGCTAAACTTTTGCAATAAACTCATCGCTTTTGATGTTACATCAGCTAGACTTCGTATTCTTTATTTGACATGAATACACACACGCACAAATACATACATACCTATAATATATCTAGTGAAATACATACATACCTACGTCCGTACGTACACATACATACATACATACATATACATACATATAGACATACAAACGTACACACAAATATATACCAATACATAACATAAATATATACACATGCGCAAAAGTCTAGGCTTGAACACATTCAAACACCATACACACACGTTCAGACATCTATTTAAATGTGCACAAAGGGACAAGTACAAATGAACACTCGCACACACACACACATACACACACACACACACACACATACACACACATACACACACATATACTCACACACACACTCATACTCGCAGAGGACAAGCGTACAAACACATGTACAGAAACTTCAAGCTCATAGA
Source organism: Octopus sinensis (assembly GCF_006345805.1). NCBI lineage: Eukaryota > Metazoa > Mollusca > Cephalopoda > Octopoda > Octopodidae > Octopus > Octopus sinensis. The sequence goes on along the minus strand of NC_043013.1, from coordinate 46,851,924 downwards.
AAGATATTGAGACAAAGAACATACGCAGGAAACCATACACACACACACACACACAACACACAAACACACACACCTACACACACAAACACACACACACATACCTACACACACAAACAAATAAATAAATAAGAAGCACATAGAGACAGACTTTTAGCAAAATATTCATTGGAAGAAGGAAAAAATACATAACATGGTTATGTTGGTAAAACGAGGTGTGTGTGTGTGTGTGTGTGGTAGAGGGTGATGAGAGGGCTACAAAACATCAGAACTAGAACAGCAACAACAACAACCACAACAACAATGAAAATGATGAGGATGACGATGACGATGATGATGATGATGCTGATGATGATGATAATGATGATAAGACAGTAAAACTAAAAGTATGACACATGCGTACATACATACACACACACATATATACATATAAGTATATTATATATATATATATACACGCACGCATATACATATACTAACAGACATACATACATACACACACACATATATATATATATATACATATACAAACACACATACATATATATAAACACACACACATACATACATATATATGTTATATATATATATACATATATATATATGTACACATACATATATGAATGTATATATGAAAGTATGTGTATAAGCATCCATATATATACATATATTATACACACACAGACACACACCATATATATATATATATATATACATGCATACATACATAAATACATACATACATACATGCATACATACATACATGCATACATACATACGTACATGCATACAAACATGCATACATACATACATGCATACATGCATACATACATACATACATACATACATACATAAAACATAAATATTTCAAATTGTGAAACTTAGTGAAAGAAAAGAAGACAATGTTTAAGAAGAACAAAAAAGAAGAAAAAACATCTAAAAACCCATCAGTTGGACGTGGCCAAGTTTTCAGTGTAAAACTCTGTAATAAATGTTGTTAGTTATAACGATCTTGGACCTGATAAACTCAACAAGCCGGGCTTCTTCGATCGTCTGTCGTTTATCTACTTTAATTGTCAGTAGCA
>NC_043013.1:46843195-46848195 GCF_006345805.1 Octopus sinensis | reverse complement strand
CTCCCTCTCTCTCTCTCTCTCTCTCTCTCTCTCTCTCTGTCTTTCTATCAATCTATCTATCTATCTTTCTTTCTTTCTAACGTTCTATCTATCTATGAATCAATCTATTTATCTATGTATCTCTCTCTATCTATGTATCTATCTATCTATCTATCTATCTATCTATCTATCTATCTATCTCTCTATCTATCTATCTATCTATCTATCTATCTATCTATCTATCTATCTATCTATCTCTCCCTATCTATCTATCTATCTATCTATCTATCTATCTATCTATCTATCTATCTATCTATCTATCAATCTATCTCTATCTCTCCACCTTCTCTCTTTCTTTCAATCTATCAATCTATCTCTTTCTATCTATCTCTCTCTCTCTCTCACACACACACACACACACACACACACAAACACACACATACACACACATACACACATACATACATTCATACACACATCAGACAGTGAAACACGCAACTACCACACCCCGCCGCCATAACAGAAAGCCAATGAATCCGTTCGCCCTTGTTGTCGTCAAAGTATATAAAACAACAGAGAAGTCACAGCCAGAATGGCTTTCATGAGCGGACAGGCTACGAAACTTAGCCCCCGACACGCTTCTGTGGTTAACTTAGCAACCACAGGATTTTGTGATCGATCAGAGAGAGCGGTACCTTGAACGAGTGTCTTCTATTAAACAAGTGTTTCGGGCCGACCAACGCATGTGAATCTGACAGACGAAAACTGTGTCGAAGCCCCTCGTGTGTGGGGACGAGGAACGCGCGCCTTTGCGTTTGTTATGTCTCTCACCTCTTGACAACCAATGGCGGCATGTTTACGTCTACGTGACTTAGCAGTTCGGCCATGAGATAACGATAAAATAAGTACCAAATTTACGTCAATATGATCGATTAAAGCCTTCAAGCCGATGCCCCAGCATGGTCGCAATCCAATGACAGAAACAAGTAAAAGAATAAACAGAGTAACAAGAACCACTACTACAACTCGTTAGCTGTACCAGCATCACTAACTCTACCACAGATGCTTAGCAGACAGTTCCTTAACCAACCTCAAAACACCGACCAATTATTTTACGCAACACCATGTACCACAGCCACTACCCCCAAATACCCCTACTGCCACTACCATCAACAAACTACAACCATCAGCACTGCCACTACTACACCTCACACCACCAGCACTATTTACCAAACTGCCCTCTTCCCCACTACCACAGCCACATTTGTTACATTAGGTCTGTTATGTTATAGGGATTGCACCTAGAAAGTTACCCTCCGAGGTACAAGTCCGGGCAAGGTTGTTTATGGAAGACCAGCAGTTGACCATGCCTACCAGCCTCTCCTCACCACGCCACCAATGTTATCCAAAAGAAAGGCAAAGACCTATAGAGCTTGGCACCGGTGAGTGAAGTGGAGCAACTTGCCTTGCTCAAGAATAAAACACAGGGTCCAGTCCGAGAATCGAACTCACTACCTCATGATTATGAGCCTGATGCTCTAAACACTGAGCCATGCGCCTTATACGACATAGCAATAGCTACACCACCACCTCCACCTGAGGTAGTGAGCTGGCAGAATCACTTGTACGCCGAAAAAAATGTCCGACAACATTTCGTCCGTCTTTATGTTGAGGTTGACTTCGATTTTTATCTTTTCGACGTCGATAAAATAAGTAACAGCCAAGTGCTAGGGTGGTTGTAATCGATTTCCCTCTCCCCTCAAAAACTACTGGCCTTGATCCAAAATTTGAAACCATCACTAGTACGCCTATTATCACCACTACCAGCCTTTCATCAGACATCCCGTTCTGTTCCAAATGCTAACACAGAAACCTAGCACAGAAGTCCTTAACAAACCTCAGAGCAGCGGCCAATTAACCTACACAACACACTAGCAGATCAATGTAGAAAGCCACAATTCATTTTACAAACTTCAATAGAGCGCAATGGAACTCGTTCCACCGAGGTTTTCAAAATTCAACGTCACAATCACAAACATAAATGTTGCAGGAGATGCATTGAATAAAATATTTATAGAAACCCCAGGAAAACATACTCTTTTATTTGTTTCAGTCATTTGACTGCGGCCATGCTGGAGCACCGCCTTTAGTCGAGCAAATCGACCCCGGGACTTATTCTTTGTAAGCCCAGTACTTATTCTATCGGTCTCTTTTGCTGAACCGCTAAGTGACGGGGACGTAAACACACCAGCATCGGTTGTCAAGCAATGCTAGGGGGACAAACACAGACACACAAACATATACATACACACTTATATATATATACATATATACGACAAGCCCGGGGCTATAGCAGAAGACACTTGCCCAAGATGCCACGCAGTGGGACTGAACCCGGAACCATGTGGTTGGTTAGCAAGCTACTTACCACACAGCCACTCCTGCGCCTATATGTGTCACAATGCAGCATAAAAGAATGTAATTTCAGTTACACATCAGAAATAACCAACATCTTTAAAAATAAAATAAGCTCAAACACTAATACCACACACGGCCTCGATAAAACTCTTCGACGAGGAAATAATAAAATACACGCAATGCAGAAAAATCCATTTTTATAAAATCGCAAATATTTGTATCGAACTTGAACCGCAAAACGCACAGTAAACCACTATGTATATTAACTGATAGAATCAACAATAACAACGTTCATAGTAACATCATCTCACTATAGGCAAACTGAGACTGTATACACACTATAATACCAAGCAGACAACCTTAACTAACATTTCTCAACAGTTAGCCATTCAAAAGAAAAGGATTTACAAAAAGAAAACAGGATCATGAAACCGAAAATGAACACCTTCAACCTAGATCGTTCTTTTGATCCTTTCTTTCTGTCAGACACTCAAAAAGCGAGAAAGAAAACTAAAATTAAAAAAAGCCTTGTGATCATATGAAGTCTAAAGTATGTATTTAAAATACCTTTTTCTTTATTACCCACAAGGGGCTAAACATAGAGGGGACAAACATGGACAGACATAGGTATGAAGTCGATTACATCGACCCCAGTGCGTAACTGGTACTTAATTTATCGACCCCGAAAGGATGAAAGGCAAAATCGACCTCGGCGGAATTTGAACCTAGAACGTAGCGGCAGACAAAATACCTATTTCTTTATTACCCACAAGGGGCTAAACACAGAGGAGACAAACAAGGACAGACATAGGTATTAAGTCGATTACATCGACCCCAGTGCGTAACTGGTACTTAATTTATCGACCCCGAAATGATGAAAGGCAAAGTCGACCTCGGCGGAATTTGAACCCAGAACGTAGCGGCAGACAAAATACCGCAAAGCATTTCGCCCGGCGTGCTAACGTTTCTGCCAGCTCGCCGCCTATACCTTGCGTTTAACATATCCTGCATTCGCCACCATCTACAAATAATTGTACCAACAATGCCATCATCTCAGAATCTCGAAGTTAGACTAAAATCTAACAACTCTACCACCCAACAAAACATCAAATGAAATAACATCATACAGACCAACCATATTCCTGTGTACACCCTCAATAAGTGTTGAACGACTAAACCTTTGGCATCACTAAACTACATAAAACTACTTCCAAGTCATGCAATGGATTCAGACTTCAACATCGCAACTACCAAAAACAACTTAATAACCGAAAGGAGAAAAACACATGATGATTTCAGCAGCACTTTAACTTCTAAAGATATCAGCAAAAGTTTCGATATTTTTCGATACTCCTCTATACACGCATGCAAATCGTACTCAAGGCCACCTTAAGGCGCCACACAAAATATTGAATGGAAAGCTACTTCTCTAGTTTCTAGGTGAAGTAGAACAAACACCTAGGCGTATACATACAAGAACAGCACTTCTGGAACTTGTAATTTCCTGAATGGTGTCCTCTCATCTAGTCTTTTCAAACAATCCTTGCACGATATTCATACCTCATCAAACATGCACACAGCCTACTTCCTAGAGGATATCACATGCACAACCTCTCACCTCTCTTCAATCCACTGCTGCACAACTATTCTAACTACATAAACCACACAAAAATATGGCAGTACAACAGTAGCACCCACCAAATCTATTGCTTATCTCTTTCTTCTTACCAGTAACACTGGAGAACAACCAACTCTCCAAAATTTACAATACTCATTGAAATTTACAAAATTTACAATACCCATTGAAGACATAGTAGTGAAAGAAAATGAAACACATACTTAGAACAGTCACAGATAACACAGTTGATCAAAAGAAAGAAATCTTATATGTTGGCCGTACTAGCTTTTCAAATCAGACCACCACAAAGTACAAAGTACACGAAATAGCGCACTGACACACTGTAATGTGTTGTACATAGACCAGCGTCTAACGGAAAAAAATACTAAAAGCGTAAGACCGCCTGGATATGCAAGGGTTACAGTGTGTTTGCACGACACTTTTCTATTCCTCCATTCCTATCACACCGTAAAAAAATGCTTATCCTTGAACACTTCCTAGAAGGAAAGAGAAATAGTTGCCTTATCAACACGTTTAAACACTCAGCTAGTTAGTAGTGTGCGCTCTGTTTTATACTACCAACACTTTATACAGGAGTATAGCAACTGTCGCCCTTTGAATTAAACCAATTTGCTAGTATCTGCTGGGGCCATCGTAAGAATCAGACGATGTACAGAAGTAGATTGAACAGTGAAGAGGGTGCAATACACCTTGCTTACCCAGCTTTTTTCCCCCATACAATTCACCGTGGCAAGTTGGAATAGATATGTGTGTGTGTGTGTGTGTGTGCGAAATAATTTGCTTTTGGAACGATGAAACTCGAAATACATAAGGCTATAAAATATTAAACAGTAGTGTGTAAATATTGAGTTTAAAACCTGTCGTGTATATAATATACATACACACACACACACAGATATATATATATGGCTGACGGTTAGTAAGGAGAGACACAAATAAGTAAGAAGAAAACAAAGGACCACTG
>NC_043013.1:46810695-46838195 GCF_006345805.1 Octopus sinensis | reverse complement strand
GGGTGTGTTATAAGTAGTTAAAGGTGAGTCTAGTAAAAAGTTTTCTTGATATTGATCCGTGTTATTTAGAGATGAAAGAAGTCCTTCGTTGTTAAAGCCATTCCGTAATTTCTGTATTAGCTTTGTAAATAGTGCGGGAGTCTGAATTTGAGTTGAGATTTGTAGAGAGTAAGACGTGAGTTAGTAGTTTCTAGATTAGCTACTCAAAGAGTTTGCGGGGGCTGTCGGGAGCGATAGGTCTTTACAATGTTACGTAACTTGGTTTCTTTAAGTTGGGCTTTACAATTGTTATGGTTTTGCCCATCATACAGATTCTTGGAAGTTGACAGTGTTGTACTTGTACAAGTAGTGTGAAAGTTGTTTTGCTCTGATGTGTTTGCACTTCTTTTTTATTTATTCTTCCATTCTTTTTTTATCCTTCCAACCAATCTAGCAAAGGAAAGGGTCAAAATCTTGCTTGCAATGGAAGCTTTGGTTTTGTATCCCTGTATTATTTATCTCTTCGTTTTTGATTTTTTTAGGGAGGCAGTTAATTCCCGAGAAATATCAGTTAAGAAGGTTTATTCAATGTTACATATGTGGGTATATGATACGAAACTGTAACTGTGAATAGGCATTTGTGTGACCGCTGATGTTGTTCTTTTCGGGGATGATACTAATTACGTACAGTTTGTGTGTTTTCTTTATTTTATACTTTATGATAGACACTTATTTAACAGTTTTCTGGGAGGTTTTTTCTGTAGTTTCTTTTCCTTTTACTTTCTTTCTTTTGATGTTTGATGGAGAGATTTATTTCGGCTGTGTAAGTTGTTAGTGTTTTGTGTTTTAGTTTGTTTCTAGTTTTTTTTATGATATTGACTATTTCTGATATGTAATTAGGATTGTATATTTTTACATTGCCTTGTGGGAAATGTTCTTTTAATGCGTCTATCGTTATTTCGTTCAGCGTATGTACTGCAGTGTTTTTGCTGGTTATTGTAGTATTGTATTCCGAAAACTTTGTTTCTATTTCATGGTGGGACTTGTTCCACGAGGCTTTATTTATTTGTAAAAGTATATTTCTTTGGTCATTAATATATGAATGTGTTATGATAATAATTGATAGGTGGTTTGAAAAATTTGGGGATTGTTTGCCAAATGTTTGTAGTAGTTATGTGTGCATAGAGTGGAAGGTGATATCTGGAAAACACTTGTAATTGGCTCGGTATATGTCATTGGTGACGTTGTTTTAGATATAAAGGGAGTTCAGTTGCCAGGTTGCTCTTTCACTTCACTTGTTATCAGTATTATTTGAAAACCAGAACATCTTGAGTGCTCAGAACCTCCCCAAGTATTTGGGAGGTATGTGGAAGAATAATGTCTTGTAGTGTAATCAGCTGAAATGGTTGCTGAGATCGGGTATTGATATGCTTATATTTACGATATTAATGTTTCTTTTAATTTTAAAAGCTTGCTTCTATAGTGTGATATAGTGTCATATTAGTTTAGAGATCTCGTGTGTGAGATCTGCAAGATTTTCCGCCTATTTTTGAGGACTTTGCTGTTGTGAGACAGGATTTGTATAGCCTGGTTTGAGTGCAATTGTCGACACGCAGTGTTCAGTGTCGAAATGTTGAAGTATTTCCTGAATCATTTCAACGTAAATATCGTGCGTGCTTTTAAAGCTGCAAATGTTGAACAGAAGATTTAGAAATTTTTTTTTAGGTTTACTCTGTTTATTTTTTGTAATGCGTTTTTAATATAGTTTTTTTTATGCGTATATGTGTCATTAGCAATGTAGATAATAACTGAACTTTCTGTTTATATCGTTGCTGATGTTTTTGCTGTTGTTGTTGATGTTTCTATAACATCATATGTTCTTATGGAGTTTCAATAAATAGAATTACTCTTTTACTCTTTTACTTGCTTCAGTCATTTGACTGTGGCCATGCTGGAGCACCACCTTTAGTCGAGCAAATCTAGTCCAGGACTTAATCTTGGTTAGCCTGGTACTTATTCTATCGGTCTCTTTTGCCGAACCGGTATGTTACGGGGACGTAAACACACCAGCATCCGTTGTCAAGCGACGTTGGTGGGGGGAGGGGCAAACACAGACACACAAACATACACACACACACGCACACACACGCACACATACACACACACACACACACACACATATATATATATATATATATATGTTAATAAAATAGAACATATGCATATATATAAACATATATGTACGTACCTACCTCTACATGTACATATACACGCATATATGTGTACAGGACACCAAAAAGACGTCGAACACATAGAGAGACGAAAAACATAGACACAAACCAAGGAACAAGACAAGCAAAAAAAGAGATACAGGACAATAAGCACAACGAAAAATCCCCTTCTTCAGTCGCTAAGGTTTCATCTACTATATATATATATACATATATACGACGGGCTTCTTTCAGTTTCCGTCTACCAAATCCACTCACAAGGCTTTGGTCGGTCCGAGGCTAGAGTAGAAGACACTCACCCAAGGTGCCACGCAGTGGGACTGAACCGGGAACCATGTGGTTTGTAAGCAAGCTACTTACATCACAGCCACTCCTACACCCTTTTTCTTTCTATGAGAACCAACTATACGTTGTGACTATAAAAATCATTTGGTTTTAGTTTGGTACTATGACAGAAAGGTGTAGAGATGAAGATTTCAATTAACAGTTAACAGTATAATTACCAAAAGATCTGCTAATATCTACGTTATCACTTTAAGGCGGCGAACTGGCAGAATCGTTAACACGCCAGGCAAAAATGCTTAGCAGCATCTCATTCGTTCGCACGTTCAGAGTTCAAGTTACGCTGAGGTCGATTTTGCCTTTTATCGTTTCGGGTTCGATAAAAAAGACACTGAGATCGATATAATCGACTATTCTCTACCTTCGAAATTGCTGGCCTTGTGCCAAATTTTGAAGCTAATATCTCCGTTGTCGCTCGACTTGCTAGAAATATAGATGCAAGTATCGTTCGGTCACTCCACACTATCTTAAGATAGAATAAACTCGTAACATAGTGTAAAGTCAAAAGAAATACGGGATTCTTAGGGATGGAACGTTTCAGAGCTTCTGTTGCACATCATCTAATCTCATATGAGGCAATCGTCACATGCAAGCTTTGCAGCACCTTTTAAGTTAGGGAGACAGGCCGACTCCTTCTTGATCGCTTTCGAGAGCATATTTGAAGCATACTACCATATACACTTGTTCAACCTGTCGCAACCCGCTTCAACACTGCAGGAAATTCCATCACTCAATAATCTACGTGCAGCATCTCTACAAAACTTAGATCCATATTCTCAAGAAAATGGCGGGACCAACGCTTCGTTTTCGAATATGGCACTCTCTCATTGACAAATTTAAATTAAGGTTTTCCCTTAAACTCCCACACCTGTTAATTCCTAAACCTTTTCTTATCCTTCAATTCCACTTTTTGTTCTCTTCACCTCACTCTTGACATTCCCTCCTTCTCATTCCATTACTCTTCCCTTCTTTCTTCTTACACTGTTTCTCCTTTCACTTCTTACTCACGTCTGAAGCTCACGTGGTACAGCATTCCTTATCGTTTGCACCCATTTTGTATTTGTTTTTCTCTTTTTTAACTTAGTGAATCTAAATGTTTGCTTTCTCTCATTAATTTCTTTCCTTTCTACTTTTCTTCCGAAGAAGGTCTGTGTCCGAAAGGTGGGATTTCCCACTCAACACAGTCATCACTGTACTCTTTCTATCGATTTCACTATATAACATATGTCTTTCCAACGCAGAACAACACCAACTTCATTGAAATCTGTTTGATCATATTTAAAATATATATATATATATATATATATATATATATGTGTGTGTGTGTGTGTGTGTGTGTGTGTGTACATATGTCGCCATGATAAATCGTTAGCCACTACACACATTTTTCTCTCCTTGTTTCTCTCCTTGTTTTTTCTGTGTCCCTTTCTGTAGAAGAGCGTAGGTTCGAAACGTAAAAGAATTTTTCTATTCTTGAGCGTTATACTAATACATCTGTTTGTTTTATACACCACCTGTCTTCGTCTTTTGCTTTTTTCGTAAACTCTCCTATATATATATGTACATAAATATATATATATATATACATACACACACACACACACACACATATATATATATATGTGTGTGTGTGTGGTGTGTGTGTGTGTGTGTGTGTATGTATATACACTCAAACGCAGACAAAAATACACAGACACACACACTCTCATACACACGTGTTGATGTTTCTCAAGTTATATATAAAACAACTATTTACCATAAAGCTGAAGGATTACTCAATACTCTTTAGTTTGGGCTTGATATAGTCTTTGGCAGGTTGCGATATTTTCTTCTTTTTGATAGGTGGAGCAATGTAATGACGATTATAAGTAGATGTAGTGTAAGTAGAAAGGGGAATTAGAAATAGAAACAGGAGGAAAGTACACGTTTGGAGAGTGTGGGTAGATAGAAAGATAAGGTGAAGAGATTTGTTTTGGTTTGATGTAGGAATCTTTCATTCGTTGGGGGTACATACAGGCGTATAAGTAAAAGTGTAAACAGATATGTCATATTCATGTTACGCCATTCTATGTATATAAGATTGGCTTTTGAGGTTTTTGAGAGTTCACAAAAGAATGTTTGTAGCAAACACAGCCGGTCACTCATATGCATAGGAAGAGAGAGAATAGAAGAGAGAATGGCTACATCGAGTGTATTCTAGATGTAGACTCACTGTCACTCTCTCTCTCTCTCTCTCTCTCTTCCTCTCTCTCCCTCTCTCTCCCTCTCTCTCCCTCTCTCTCCCTCTCTCTCCCTCTCTCTCCCTCTCTCTCCCTCTCTCTCCCTCTCTCTCCCTCTGTCCCCCACTCTCTCTCTCTCTCTCCCTCTCTCTCTCTCTGTAGGAATATCAGTTTTCTGTACTATTTGATTAATCTCTAGTAACAGCACGGAGATCATCCAGATATGTAGTGTGTTTGTTGAAGACACGCTATTAGTCATTCGGTTAGGTTAGTGTTCATTTTTGGAATAATATACACAACAACGATATTAACAAAGAAAACGGTTTTTCCTCAGGCAAATCGAAGAGCAGAAATAAGTTACTATAAAATTACTATTACGGTCTGCACCACAGGTGATGTTGTATAATCACAAACTCTTGTGTTCTATACTATTTAATGATATCTAGAAATCGATAAGGGGATTTTTTTTTCTGGAATTCCACTGAGGTTACTTCTGGTCAACCATTGTTTCGGAGAAATATCATGGCAGCAATCGATTACATTTTCTGGCCCTTGAGATATTATTGATCGTTGTTCCGATCTTCAGCATTGATAAAATTAATTTTGTTTGTATCCCAATTGGCATAGTCCTTTCCACTTAAGTTTTCGACTTCATCTTATTCTGGTGTGAGCAACAGATTGGCAAATGAGATTGTGTCACGTTGCTAGAAACCAAATCATATTCTCTCTGTAGCCAATTTTTCTCCAGTATTTGTAGGTTCTGATAGCTGTAAAATATATTTACTACCAGACGTCCACAAATAGTCACTAAACTATATAGGCGTAGGAGTGGCTGTTTGGTAAGTAACTTGCTTACCAACCACATGGTTCCGGGTTCAGTCCACTGCGAGGCACCTTGGGCAAGTATCTTCTACTATAGCCTTGGGCCGACCAAAGCCTTGTCAGTGGATTTGGTAGACGGAAATTGAAAGAAACCCGACGTATATTTATATATATATATATATATATATGTATGTATTATGTATGTATGTATGTGTGTGTGTGTGTTTGTGTGTCCGTGTTTGTCCCCCCAACATCGCTTGACAACCGATGCTGGTGTATTTACGTCCCCGTAACTTTGCACTTCGGCAAAAGAAAACGATAGAATAAGTACTAGGCTTACAAAGAATAAGTCCTGGGGTCGATTTGCTCGACTAAAGGTGTTGCTTTAGCATGGCCGCGGTCAAATGACTGAAAGAAGTAAAAGAGTAAAAGAGCAAACGAAAATGTTATGGAAAATACATGTCTGTACGGTCAATTTTAGTGTCCAAAACCGTTTCTTTCCGTGTGTGCCATTTCCATATTCCAGTTCAAGCTTTAGTAACAACAAATATAGAAATAGATTGGATTATTCTTCCAATTCTTCCGCCACTTCTCCATTCTGTTCTTTCTCTTTCGAAATGCTTTCGTTCTACATCTCTTTTTATACATTCTTCTCAGAGTAAAATCTTGATTGAAACATTAGATCTATCTTCTCTTCATGGCAGAGAAAAATGGACTTATTATTATTATTATGAGTAGTAGTAGTAGTAGTAGTAGTAGTAGTTGTTGTAGTAGTCGCAGTAGCAGTAGTAGTAGTAGTAGTTGATTAAGGTGTGGATCAAAATGTCATGCGGTAGTCGTTCTGACTCTCTACATTAACTTCTTATTTCTTTACTACCCACAAGGGGCTAAACACAGAGGGGACAAACAAGGACAAACAAACGGATTAAGTCGATTATATCGACCCCAGTGCGTAACTGGTACTTAATTTATCGACCCCGAAAGGATGAAAGGCAAAGTCGACCTCGGCGGAATTTGAACTCAGAACGCAACGACAGACGCAATACCGCTAAGCATTTCGCCCGGTATGCTAACGTTTCTGCCAGCTCGCCGCCTTAATAAAACAGCACATATCACACACACATACTCCTATCTCTAAAAAGAGATACCATCCTGTACGTGCATGCTCAAGCACACACACTTCCCCCATCCAGTCTTAGCTCCCACGACATAAATACTTATTTTATCGACCTCGGAAGGATGAAAAGCAAAGTCAACATTGCCGTTCATTCTTTCGAGGTGAATAAACTAAAATAGTAGTCAAGTACTGGGGACGATGCCATCGAGTACTCCTCTTACTTCCCCAAACTGTCGGCCTTGTGCGTAAATCATCTTCGCGAACATCATCATCATCAGCAGCAGCAGAAGCAGTAGCAGCATCACCATCGTTTTAGGTATATAAATGGAATATTCCGTAAGAGCAATCCTCGGGCTTGTAGTAACATTTCAAATAACTAGTAAATAACATATTGTAAAAAGCTTTATTTCCAAGAAGTTCATAAATCTATTTGGTTTATAATACTTTTGACCTTAACTTGGGTTCATTTATTGCCATCAGTTATGAAATAAATATTTTAATATAATTTTGATTTAAACTACGTTAGTGCACGTTTTAATCATATCGATTTCATTGGTTAATAATGATATCAAAATATTAACATAGAGCGATAACCATAATAAATGGGATTGGAGTGTTTTACATATTTATTTTGGTTTAGTTTCACTACACAATAATTTGATTGATAAAGCTTTATATAGGGACTCTAAATATTTTAGAGTAGGCAGTGAAAAGATGTTATGGTTTTCTGGAAGCGAAATGAAGTAATTCCAACTGGAAATAAACGGTGGCTTACTTTTCGTTCTACACAGCTCACTACAACATCAAGGAAGCACTCCGTTGGTTACGACGATGAGGGTTCCGATTGATCCGAATCAACGGAACAGCCTGCTCGTGAAATTAACGTGTAAGTGGATGAGCACTCCACAGACACGTGTACCCTTAACGTAGTTCTCGGGGATATTCAGCGTGACACAGAGAGTGACAAGGCCGGCCCTTTGAAATACAGGTACAACAGAAACAGGAAGTAAGAGTGAGAGAAAGTTGTGGTGAAAGAGTACAGCAGGGATCACCACCATCCCCTGCCGGAGCCTCGTGGAGCTTTTTAGGTGTTTTCGCTCAATAAACACTCACAACGCCCGGTCTGGGAATCGAAACCGCGATCCTACGACCGCGAGTCCGATGCCCTAACAACTAGGCCATTGCGCCTCCGCTTTTCGTTCTACACAGCTCACTACAACATACATAACTGATATTAGAATAAAATTATCTGAGTTCATATTTCTAAGAATATTCTCAGGAGAGAATGTCTTAAAGAGGACATGTATACTTCTGTTGCATAGGCATCAGTCATTCAACATTATTGTGAACGTATTCAAATGTTGAATTGAAAGCCAGCGTAGTTGTAAGTACCAAATCTATGGAGATTACACGTTCCTTAAAGTAGGTGAATTTTTGGAAACATAGTAGTTGGTAGCAGATTGTAAATGTCTACACTGACGGTTAGCTAGCTTGCCTAGCAATACCAAGTTGGCCAGTAAGAAGAATACACAGTAACTGCTGCATTTGATATAGCTATAAGGAAAAAAAGGTGAATAGTCGGTTAAGTGGGAAGGGCGAAGCGGAAGAAAGGAATAAGCTGGAGGAACGTGCAGAAACGAATCAGGATGGGAAATGACAGCATCAGCTTGAGGCTAGAGTTCAGTCCAGCGTTCTTGTTCTCACGATATTATCTTCGCTTCTAGCTACTGTCCATCCAATTTCACCAGCGTCCTTCAACTCGCTTTCCTGCTTTAGAAGCGAAAGAAAAAATCGATAGACAAGCCTTTCCTCTCCTGCTTCTGCAGTTCTGAACTCCAACTCTGCATAGGTATATACACAAGCCTCTTTTTATCTTTCCGACACAAGTTCCCTCACCTTCCCTCTATCTATCTATATACTCAGCCATCCATTCATCTATCTATATCTGTACTTGCGTTTGTCTCCATGCACTATTTCTCCCCACTCCATCTTACTCTCTCTCGCTTTATATGTATTATGTATATATATAAATATATATATATATATATATATATAGGTAAGTGTATGTGTGTGAAGGTATTGTGCATGTATATATGTTTCTCTGGAAGCAGCATGGATGTATATACATAATTCACCTATCTGACTATCTAGCTGTCTGTATCGTTGTCTACATACACACCAAGACAAAACAAGACACTCATCCATTTATCCAACAATTTATCTATGCATTATGTGAATGTAATATACGTATGCATACATACATACATACATATGTATATATATATTCACGCATACACATATGTATGTATATATATATATACATACATATACATACACACACACATACATACATACATACATACATACATACATACATACATACATACATACATACATACATACATACATACATACATACATACATACGTACATACATACATACATACATACATACATACATACATACATACATACATACATACATACATACATACATACATACATACGTACATGCATACATACAGATACATTTATTTGTGTTGTATACGGCATTTACAAGTGCTCGAACACTCTAAATGAATTTACATGAACAAAAATAGAACTCAATACGTAAATAACACATTGTTGCTAGTATTTTCAAAAAATTCAAACTTTAATCAACTTTTCTACGATGCAAGGTCACGACATCAACCTGTACTCTGATAAGAGAAATGGTACTACGCATTCTCTTACTTTTCTACGTGCCTCACCTAAATAATTTTCTCAAAGAACTAAAACAAAATTTATTTTTTTCTCCTATTTTCCTCTTATTTCTATCTGCACATGCAAACCTCTACGCGCATACACAGACACACACCGATAAAACAACACATATCTGTTTCTTTACTACCCACAAGGGGACAAACATAGAGGGGACAAACAAGGACAGACAAACGGATTAAGTCGATTACATCGACCCCAGTGCGTAACTGGTACTTAATTTATCGACCCCGAAAGGATGAAAGGCTAAGTCGACCTAGGCGGAATTTGATCTCAGAACGCAACGATAGACGCAATACCTATTTCTTTACTACCCAAAAGGGGCTAAACACAGAGAGGACAAACAAGGACAGACATAGGTATTAAGTCGATTATATCGACCCCAGTGCGTAACTGGTACTTAATTTATCGACTCCGAAAGGATGAAAGGCAATCCGACCTCGGCGGAATTTGAACTCAGAACGCAACGACAGACGCAATACCGCTAAGCATTTCGCCCGGTGTGCTAACGTTTCTGCCATCTCGCCGCCTTATAAAACAGCACATATCACACACCCATACGCCTATCTATAAAACGATATTCCATCCTGTACGTGCATACTCGAGCACACACACTTCCACCATCCCGTCTTAGCCCCCACAACATAAATGCTTTCCCTCCTGGCGCCTAAACCTTCACCCGTTTTTTTTTTCTCAACCGTTTTTTCGTCTTTCTCACTCTTTCTATGTTTTTCTACCGATGAAGAACTAACGCACGAAGCGTTGCCACTCATTCCTTTCTTTTTAGGTGTTAAGCGAAAATATCATCTTTGTTGCAAGTTGTCCCAACTGTATTTTCTTTTTGTTTTGGTTTTTATTTCATTGCATATACAACATATATATGCATACATGCAGGGAGGTAGGAAGAGAGAGACAGACATTCATATACGCATACGTACGTAAAAACACATCTTTATGCATACATACATACATACATACATACATACATACATACATACATACATACATATATACATAGTGGGGACACATGGCCTAGTGGTTAGAGCAGTGGACTCGCGGTCGAGGGGTCGCGGGTTCGAATCTCAGACCGGGCGATGTGTGTGTTTATGAGCGAAACACCTAAACTCCACGCGGCTCAGGCAGAAGGTAATGGCGAACTTCTGCTGACTCTTTAGCCACAACTTTCTCTCACTCTTTCCTCCTGCATCTTGCAGTTCACCTGCAATGGACCGTCCAGGTGGGGAACCTATAAGCCAAGGAAACCGGGAAACCGGCCATTATGAGCCAGGCATTGCTTGAGAAGGAACATATTTACATACATGCATGCATACAAGTGAAAAGAGAATATCTACGCTGAACTATTAAGAAATCTGCAGTTACACTACTCGGATTACAAGTTCAGGTTTATACCTGTAATTATTGGGGCACTGAGATATGTAACACACTGCCTAAGTACCAATCTTGAGAATTTTAAGCTTCTCAAAACTAGAAAAGAGAAAACTAATTCGAAGACTTCAGATCCAATCCATCATTGGAACTGTAAAAAATTTGTAAAATTTACCAGAAGTTTATCATTTAACTAAGTATATATGAGCATATCTAGATGTGCAACTATAAGCATGAGAATACATACATGAAACAAAACATACGAATCTGCACATATACATACATATATACATTGTTGGTGTTATTAAAATTCCAATGAAGAGCCTTGAATCTAGGTTAGAAACCGACTCTTTCTCTATTGGCCAGAAATCTTGAAATGAAACTGAATAATGACATACTTACATACATACATACATACATACATACACATGCTCGAAATGAAGTGTAGATGGACACCCGACAACTGATGAAGAGTCGATCTTTATGTTACTTGTCTCGTTTTCCATGTGTTTCTCTCGTTGTCTGCGTACCCAACTTTGTTTTCGCATTTCATGTTGTTTACATTTTGTGACGTCCTGCACCCATATATGCACATATATATGTATATGTCTGTATGTACATATATGTATGTATATATGCACATATCTATCTATCTATCTATCTATCTATCTATCTATCTATCTATCTATCTATCTATCTATATCTATCTATCTATCTATATATATATATATATATATATATATATATATATATATATATATATATATATATATATATATGTATGTATGTATGTATGTATGTATGTATGTATGTAGTATGTATGTATGTATGTATAACCCACTACACACATTTTTTTCTCTCCCTGTTTTTTCTGTGTCCCTTTCTGTAGAAGAGCGTAGGCTCGAAACGTTAAAAGACATTTTCTCTTCCTGCGCGTTATACTAATACATCTGTTTGTTCTGTACACCACCTGTTTTCGTCTTTTGTTTTTTTCGTAAACTCTCCCCATATATATATATATATATATATATATATATATATATATATATATATATATATATATATATAATATATATATATATATATATATACATATATATATATATATACATCATAGATAGATAGATAGATAGATGATAAACAGATAGATAGATAAACAGACAGACAGACAGACAGACAGACAGACAGACAGACAGACAGATAGATAGATAGATAGATAGATAGATAGATAGATAGATAGATAGATAGATAGATAGATAGATAGATAGATAGATAGATAGATAGATAGATAGATAGATAGATAGATAGATAGATAGATAGATAGATAGATAGATGTGCATCTATTATATTTTACTTGTTTCAATCATTAGGCTTCGATCATCGCGGGGTACCACCTTGCAGGGTTTAGTCGAACACAATTACATGCATATTTCTATAGATACATGTATGAAAATTGAATGACCGATGCAAAAGACAAGCACGCAATCAGAAAGCTTTCATTAATCGTGCAACCCGGTCCATGAACTTGGTTTCCATATCCTACGAGGGGTGTATAAAAGGTTTTCAGCCTCCAAGTCCTTTGAGCCTTGAAGTCTTGTACCTTCATCGGAAGTCTTGTACCATGTTTTGTTGGGGTTTTATTTTTTTTTGAGGCTCAAGACTTTTCATACAGCCGTCGAATAGTAGTTAATTCGCTTGATTTCTTTTTCTCGTAGAGAGAAATATGTCTGCCGTCAAAGAATGTTAGTTACCCTAAATATAACATATTTAATATAACAGGCGCAGGAGTGGCTGTGTGATAAGTAGTTTGCTTGCCAACCACATGGTTCCGGGTTCAGTCCCACTGCGTAGTACCTTGGGCAAGTGTCTTCTACTATAGCCTCGGGCTGACCAAAGCCTTGTGAGTGGATTTGGTAGACGGAGACTGAAAAGAAGCCCGTCGTATATATGTATACGTGTGTGTGTATATCTTTGTGTTTCTGTGTTTGTCCCCCAGCATCGCTTGACAACCGATGGTGGTGTGTTTGCATCCCCATAACTTAGCGATAGAATAAGTACTGGGCTTCCAAAGAATGAGTCCTGGGGTCAATTCGCTCGACTAAAGGCGGTGCTCCAGCATGGCCACAGTCAAATGATTGAAACAAGTAAAAGAGTAAAAGGGTATAGTACGTGTCAATAGCTGAAACCATTGTATTCACCAACGTTATCGCCATCGCCTTCACTTATTTCGACAACGTCAACATGTTTTTGCCTTTATTTCAACCGTTTGAAAAACTAGCATTTTAAATATTACAAAAAAATGTCAGCATCCTTTCTAGTTTATCGTTCTTCTACCGATTAGTTTAGCATTTATTTTATATAAATTCTATGTTTTACTCTCTTTCTTGTCATACACTCCATTTTTCCTGTAATTAATACGATTTTGCCAAATTTTCTTTCTAGATATTTCCTCTGCAATTTTAAACGTAATTGTTCCCAAATGTAGGTTTCCAGTAGCACTTTAGCTCTACCCCACCCCCCACCTCCTCTTTTTTTTTAATTCGATTTCAAAATATTTTCTTATTTCCCTATTTTCTTTTCCTATCAATAATATTTCTATTATTACCATCATATTATTATTTCATTTCTCTCTCTCTCACTCTCTCTCTCTCACTCTCTCTCTCTCTCTCTCATTCTCTCATTCTCTCATTCTCTCTCTCTCTCTCTCTCTCCCTCTCTATCTCTCATTCTCTCTCTTCAATTCATCTTTACCCTTATGTCCCTCTTCTTAATCTATTTTTAATTTCCTCATTAATTCTGTTCTTCTTCATCATCTTCATCATTTTCATCATCATCATCATATCTGCCTCTTCTACTTCCTCCTCCTCCTCCTCCTCCTCCTCCTCCTCCTCCTTCTTCTTCTTCTTCGTCTCCGACTTCTTTTATTTCTTAATATCTTCTTTACCATCGTCTCCTTCCTCACCTTTTTCTTTTTTTTTCTTCTTCTTCCTTATGGATCATCATTTTATATAATAAATATTTCACTTTTTCCTATATTAATACTCATACAATACCATTCACAAACATCAAATTCATATCTCTCTTCACTTTCCATTTCTGTTTTTTTTTTTTCTCTCTCTCTCTCTCTCTCTCTCTCTCATAATCTTCAGTAAATTTTTCTTATGAATTTCACTGTTATGTATTCTCTAGGGTTCTCTCTTCCTCATGATTATTTCTACTTATATTGTGTGTGTGTGTGTGTGTGTGTGTGTGTGTGTGTGTGTGTGTGTGTGTGTGTGTATAGCCTTTATTAAATATTTCTTTCTGCATGTTTATATCACAATCATTTCTCATCTTTTTTCTTTCTTTCTTATTTTTTTTTTGTCATCGCAACCATCTTATTACTCATCTTTGTCATTCAATTTTAAGGCGGTTTACTTTTATATTCTTTTTGCTCCTTTTTGTTTGCATTCTATTTTTCTCTCTGCTCCCGCTTTACTCCCTACAATATATATACATACTGCATTTCCTAGAACCTTTTATTGACTTTTCCGACTCCCCTGCCTTTACACAGATTAAGTCTCTCCTTTGACCTCTTCGATTATTGAAATTATGTTCTACACGTGAAGATTCCTTGTTTTATCTTTTTTCTTTTTCTCCTTTCGTTTTCTTCGACAGAGACGAAACATGAGAACCCAAAGACATCAAATAAGAGGAATTACTTTGCACTTCCGCCTTCCATTGCTTCTTTGAAGTAGTTTGACAAATCTGTGAACTCTGTACAGTTAAGGGATATTGAAACCTTACCTCTAGATAAATAACGTTTACTTCTGTTTGAAATGTTATCTGGTAATCTTGGCTTATAGCTTAACTCGAAGAGTTTCTTTTCTACTGGAGTGTTATACATTTATTAAATATAATAGTAAGCAGGAAGTGATATTACTTACGATTTAGGCAATTCGTACAATTACATTTTTATTCGTTGCTTCTCTGAGCTGACACTAAACATTTCATCCTGACCTAAGTATTTGGTAAGTGCTTCTGTAGTCTCATTTAAAATTGGCAAAGAAACAAGAATTTTATTCGAAAGCCACATATCAATTATGAAACCACCTGGTTAAAAAGTTTGAGTTGAGTTCTTGTTGCTTCTTTTCTTTCGTTTGTCTGTAGTATTACAGGTATGGGCTAACATCACCTTTGATTTTATCTTCCACCTTTGTTGGATTGGTTCATCTCCCTGGAGCTGATTTAAACTTTTACTTACCTGGAACTGTTTTAATATTTCATCTGTCTGTGACTGATCTGATATTTAATCTACATGTTGATCAGTTAAATACCACTTATGAATTATGGAGCTAAAAAAAAATCTTAAACAGGCTGTTTGCATTTCTAAAACATCTTACTACAGAAACAAATTAAACTTTTCTAACAAGGAAAATTACCAATCTATGGGTGTATGATATGAGAGACTGGAATAACTATAAAACAGTGTATGTTACTAGGATAGTCCCAATGTTCATAAGAATTAATTCAAGCAATATTCTTGTTGAGTTATCGTAAATGCTAAATACATATATTTGCAAAAGGTCGTCGTTGATAGAATTGAACTATCCATCATTATGTTGATAACACCTCTATCAGAGATTAAAGCTGTCGCTGCTTCCATAATGCTATCGCATTGTGTCATGACAAAGAGAATTAGACGATACAATCAAATGTCATTGAAAGGTTTTAAGATAAATCTAGCGATACTAAAGACACTGGAGAGGTGTTTAATGCAATTTGACTTACAAATCATTTTTAAGTATTTATGAAATCACTACAATCTCATTCCTAATATCTCATCCAATTTCCATTTGATATCTCCACAGGAAATAGAGAGAAAGCTGACAATCGATGCTTATTTTAATTACAGCGAGAGTCTAACGATCAATGAAACAAATATGATTAATGTTATGGCTTCTCAAACACAGTAAATGTATCAACAGTGACCTTACACATACGGAATCAACTATTGAAAAGGCCGTATTTATCACCATCAGTTTTTTTTTTCTTCCGTGGATTTAGAAATTTGTTGATTGCCTGTTGGCACAGTGCCTCAAATCTGTCTGTTTAAATAGTCATCTTTTACTATACAGTTTCCTCAATCACATCGGTTATTATATGAAATTCAGAGGTTCATATAGGCAACTGATCATTAAACTTCAATTCAATACATTTATCAGTGAAGAACCGTAATAATTCCAAGAAGAAAGCTCTACAAAGTGTACAGTGGACAAGTAGATGCGATGTAGTCTCGGTCAGTACTATTTATCACCACGTCACTTTACTTATCAACTTTCGCACCACACTGTAGTCGACCTGGTATTAAAAATAACAACTTCAGCAACTTAGCTTATCATTTGAGAAATAGAATTTCTGATTGCATAGCGCCATAATTAAAGGTTTAATAACAACATAGATGATAATGTACTGGATAATATCTTAATAAGCCAGTGTTGGCTCCCCACCGGTACATTATAAGAATACATGGCTATATCCATTAGATATACAACATATAGTGATGGTCAAGTATATCTCCAACTACCTAATTTTTACAAGTACAATCCGATGTTTTATAACCAGTGAAGTTGGGGGCTAAATATGTGACAGAAGATGTTGGTGTTTACATCTTCAATGACGAAACTGAAGCGAACCCCAACTGAATAAAAAAGGTCTTTTTATATTTTAAACTTAACTATACAGTATGACTGTTTGTATAACAGACATTAAACTTTATCGTTTACTTGTAACAATTCTTTTTTCATTAACTATACAGAGCCGGATGTGTAAAATAATATCTTACTCACTAGAATCTACTCGTTCATTGCCAGTTTCATATCATCACTTCTTTAATTGACCTTCACAAGATACGAAGTCGTATATTTACTTAAGCTAATAAACTCACTAGATTTATGTAGCGATAACTATAATTTTGAAGGCGAAACCTATGAGATAAGTTTGTCATTTGTGCCTTTTATAACAGGATTAAAGATACAAGTGTAATGGAATACCTACACTACAAAAACGTAACTGTATTGCATACAGGGAACATCAAGACTTCACCGCTATTCACGGCCACCCTGTATCAAATTCAATGATAAGAACTTATTTTTATATATATGCCCTCAGTAAGTAGAGTGTTACTAAATATTTTGTGATGTTGATACCTACCTCAACAACATCAGTAGACAATAGAATTAAAAATGTAGCAAATCAGTGTCATATATAATTTAGTGTAGTTATTATAATCTAGTTCCAGTTCAGTCATGATTGGTCAGACCTCTCTTCTGCAGATCTTTGATGCCACGGTCTCTCTATCTTCATTTCAGAATAAGTGAATCTAGGATTATCTTTTTGAATGAATTTGCTTTTTTTTTTAACGCTTTGATTTAAGAAAAATTTTACTATGTTTGCGATGGGATTGTTTTATTTGGTAAAACTTTGATCGAAGCTGCTGGTCCTAGACGGTCGGGTGATCACGCAAATGTTCCGTCACTCACACGTGGTTTTGTTGAATGTAGGAATGCACACCCATAACAATTGTGGAACCAACAAAACTAAAGTCTCTCTTCAGTTGTGACCAACATTGTTCCGAATATTATAAATCTTCTGTAGTCTATTTTTGCTGTTACTTTTCATTCTAGTTTAAATAATTTAATATTCCACTGACGTTCTAAGTTTAGTCAGGCTTGAATTTTTGATTACATCCATTTTCATTTACTTTGTCATAGATGCCTTTAAGGGGGAAACGAAACATGCCATAACTTGCCCTGTTGTCTTATATTCTAACAAAATCTTGTATCTTCTCCATTGCCTCAAACTTCAACAGCATTACGGCTCCTGAGTGTCTCACTTCCCCATAAAGTATTAGAACCTCCTCTCACAATTCAATAAAATCTCACAACTCATCCATTCTCTCACACGCCAACAACGTACAATAACTTTCTATTGCCTCACATACAACAACAGGTCATAACTCCCCCTTATCTTTTACAAGATCTATGTTATATCTCTCCTTTGTCTCACACACCAGCCACATACAATAATTCTCACGTCTTATAAACAAAATGTTTTTTTTTATTGTTTCCATAACTCCATATTGTCTTAAACTACAACATGTCTCATTTCTTTCATGGCCTTATGACAAAATAAAATATCGGAATTGCTCATTCCTTTAAACATCGACCGCATGTCATAAGAAACCCATCTCAAAACAAAGCGTCTTAACTACTCTCTCTTTACTCTTTACTCTTTTACTTGTTTCAGTCATTTGACTGCGGCCATGCTGGAGCACCGTCTTTAGTCGACTTATTCTTTGTAAGCCCAGTACTTATTCTATCGGTCTCTTTTGCCGAACCGCTAAGTGAAGGGGACGTAAACACACCAGCATCGGTTGTCAAGCAATGCTAGGGGGAAAAACACAGACACACAAAGATACACACACATACACACATACATATATATATACATATATACGACAGGCTTCTTTCAGTTTCCGTCTACCAAATCCACTCACAAGGCATTGGTCGGCCCGTAGCTATAGCAGAAGACACTTGCCCAAGATGCCACGCAGTGGGACTGAACCCGGAACCATGTGGTTGGTTAGCAAGCTACTTACGACACAGCCACTCCTGGTGATTTATTTTAAGTAACGTAAATATATTTTTAATAATTCTAAGCGGCTTTGTAAGGACCAGAAATCTTCCCTTGATATGATTCCACTGTAATGCTATAAAACTTCCCTTCCTAAATAGCATTGTAGCTACTCTTGGACACGAATGAGCGCCAAATAGAAGGACATGTAGAATTACGTGTACTTTCCAAGGTATTCAATGAAGTACCTACAAAGACTTTCAATCTAAATATCTATGAATGCTAGATAAACATTACAATCACAGTCATTTCGCTTCTAGGCAAGTCTTTAAAGATAAACGGATTCCAGTAACATTGATGTTTCTTTTACAAAAATGACGAGCAACGTCAGCTGACCACTTGTTCTTTGGCATTCGTTATATTACATTAGCAGTATCGCCCGGCGTTGCTCGGGTTTGTAAGGGAAATAACTATATAAGCATTTTTAGAGAGTTATAGCCAAAAAATAGCAAAAAAATGCATTAAAAATGGAAAAAAATGATGGTAATTTTTTTTAAATCGTTGACTCATCGTAGACATTTTTAGAGAGTTACTTCCCTTATATAATAGCGAAAAAATGCATTAAAAATGGAAAAAAATGATGGTAATTTTTTTTAAATTGTAGACTCATCGTAGACGCGCGCTAATACCCAGAAGGGCTCGATATGAATCACGACTATAAGATACCCGGTTTTGGTTAAACTGCACCACAAAATGTGGGAGTAGTTAGGAATCTAAATCGTAGGAGACAGACAGCACACAACCTCACTTTTATATATAAAGATATATATAAACTTACCTGCTTAAAACCATTGTTGCTAGTTTATTATACAAGCCTAACTGGCAGAATGCTTATTTTACAGTTAAATATGTAACAATAACCAGAAAAGAAATCATCTAAGAGATGAATATGTATAAACTATTTCATAATGTTTGTCTTCGAAATGAAATATTCTGCAGGGTTTTTTTTTTAGGTGCAATTGTGCTTTTTGAGATTATTTTCGAGTTTTACATTATATTAAATCAACCAATCACGATAGGTGAGTGCGTTTGAGGTCAGATAAACTTTGAAACCAAGAAAAACCGAACGTTCTTGAAATACAAGAATGTGCTGGAAAATTATTCGTAATTAACCAAGGGACACATTTACGAGAATATGTCAGCAGATCGCAATAGAGTTAAAAAAAAAAACACAAACACACATACAAAAAAAACACAAACACACATACAAATAACTTCCAAATTTTGTTTATTATTCAGGAAACAAGAAGTAAGCAATGTTTAACTTGAAAAAACAATACATTAATAAATTGTATTACCATCACCACCACAACCATCACCACCACAACTATCACCATCGCCAGCATCAACTTTATTTTCATAATCCTCATCAGCATCAGCACAACCATCAATCATCATCAGCATCATCATCACCACGATCATCATCAACATCGTCATCTTAGTCACCGTTCATCGTCATCATCATAGACATCATCAGCTGCTGCAGAAGCGTCATCAACATCAAAACTCCCGCCGCCACCACGAGTATCATAATCATCATTTCTTAATATCCTCTTCCTCCTTCTCTTCTTCCTCTTCCTCCTCTTCATCCTCCTTCTCCCCCACCTCCTCCTCATCATCATCCTTGTGGTCATCGTCATCGTCATCGTCATCGTCGTCATCACCGTCAGCGTCAACACAGCCATTCTCTTTGTGATCATCCCTCAAATTATCAACTTTATCATCCTGTTCAGTGTTACCATCATTGTCGATATCGATCTCATAATTCATGATCACTATCAACATTATCATCTGTATAGGTCCCGATATTTAGTACCTCCGTTCGAGATCAAAACAGCATACGAACTAGAAAGTAGTGGATGCCGCCACTTTAGCGTGGGTGTTCTGTAAGAACCGACAATACTGTTAGTTTAACCCCAGGCAGACATCGTCGGTTCCTACAGATCAACCACATCAAACTGGCGATGGACACTACTTTCTGGTTGGTATACTGCGGCGAGCTGGCAGAATCGTTAGCACGCCGGGAGAAATGCTTAGCGGTATTTCGTCTGCCGTTACGTTCTGAGTTCAAATTCCGCCGAAGTTGACTTTGCCTTTCGTCCTTTCGAGGTCGATAAATAAAGTACCAGTTACGCACTGGGGTCGATGTAATCGACTTAATCCGTTTGTCTGTCCTTGTTTGTCCTCTCTGTGTTTAGCCCCTCGTGGATATCAAAGAAATATGTATTTCATCAATCTTTACGTTCTGAGTTCAAATTCCGCCGAAGTCGACTTTGCCTTTCATCCTTTCGGGGTCGATTAAATAAGTACCAGTTACGCACTGAGGTTGATGTAATCGACTTAATCCGTGTGTCTGTCCTTGTTTGTCCCTCTATGTTTAGCTCCTTGTGGGTAGTAAAGAAATAGGTATTTCGTCAGTCTTTACGTTCTGAGTTCAAATTCCGCCGAAATCGACTTTGCCTTTCATCCTTTCGGCCTCGATAAATTAAGTACCAGTTGCGTACTGAGGTCGATCTAATCGACTGTCCCCCTTTCCCCAAAATTTCGGGCCTTGTGCCTAGAGTAGAAAAGATAATGCATCGATCTCGAACGGAAAGTTTCTTACGTACAAGTTTCCTAGTTACAAGGTCAGTGATTGTATAATACTGTATTTTATATATATTGCAAGCGAGGGCAGATTAATGCCATGCCTGGTGAACGAGTATCTACCACTAAATTGATCCAATAAGACCGAATTCACGTGATCTGGTGGTCTCTGTCCTAGGATGGCAGGTTTCCCTCCCGTTTACAATTAATATCGAGTGCGAAAGCGCACTAAATAACTAGCTCGAAGAGGTCTTCCTGGGGTTAAAATAGCAGTATTGTCGGTTCTTAGAGAATACCCATATTAAAGTGACGACAAGTACTACTGTATACTATATATATATATATATATATATTATATGAGTCAGAGAGCAAATGAAAATAATTTTCAAAGCATTTTGTTGGAGTTACACATCGGCTGTTCAAAAGAAGTATCTTCTGTCGAACATCTGATGTGACGGATCACGAGACTGTCATGTAATCTTAGTCGAACTGTTATTGACTGCATATCTGTGTGTTAGTGAGTGAAATGTTTTGACATTGGGTGATATATTTTAAGTAACGTAAATATATTTTTAATAATTCTAAGAGGCTTTTAAGGACCAGAAATCTTCCCTTGATATGATTCCACTGTAATGCTACAATACCTTCCTTCCTAGCTAGCGTTGTAGCTACTCTTGGACACAAATGAGGGCCAAATAGAAGGACATGTAGAATTACGCGTACTTTCCACACACTCACACACACACACACGTGTTTGTATGTATAGCATAAAATTCATATTATGCCTATGTGTGTGCGTGTCTGTAAGTGTGCATGTGTTTGACTCATTTGCTTCTTCATTTTTGGGAAGTAGGAATGTTAAACCATTAACTAGCCAAGAGGGCATCATACTAGGATGTTGCAAAACATCGTTTTAAAGTTTTGTTAGCAGTTCATGGCTCTCTGGGAAGGCATTCAACCAGAAGGAATTTTATCCTTTCCTGGAGACTTCCATTTGTTTGACCTCCATTTGTTTGAGAGCAGATCTTATATCTTCTACTTTGACACCCTCCCACTTTTGTTCCTCTAAGGAGTCCAATTCTTTAGATATTCTATCAATCCAAGGAGCTTCTTCATTCTGTATTTTTCTTCTATCCAAATTTTATTCCAAAATTCCTGCACATCTTTTGGTGAGACAGACTTTACTGTAACTGGCGTTTTCCCGATCTTCCTGTAAAATTTTTGGGGTTATTTTTGAACTTGTTGTTGTCCTTGAGGAATCTAACGCGCTTTTCATACATTGCTATGCGGGCATCTTTAGCACATACATGCTTGATGGTTTCTACGGTAGCATCAATGTCAAGTATGGTTTTCATATTATATTTTTTCTTTAATTTTTGGATTTTGTAGATTTGGTAGTCTTGTCAAACTTAAGGTTTTTCAAACATTCTATGTCAGACCTATTATTATTTTTATTATAGTTTTTTAAAAATAAGGTTCATTGTCTTCTGCTGAACCGGGGTCACCCTTTGACCCTAGGGTCACAGGAGGTCTTCATCTCATGGGGAGTGCACGGCGTAAAATGTGTATGAAACCTAGCAACACTATTTTCTGATGTTCTACGTCAACACAGCAAGGGAGTTTGTTGAGCTGCTTATCAAGGTCCTTTTTAATTAACCCTAACACTCCAATCACCTCTGGTGCTGTGCTACTTTTCATTCCCCACATCTTGGTCACTTCTATTTCTAGGTCTATGTACTTAAATGACTTTTCAACTTCTTTAATGGACACATTTCTCTCTGATGGTACTGTCACATCTATCATTAAATATTTCTTATTCTTCCCATCTTTGATGAATATGTCTAGTCTGTTTGCCTTGATTTGATTATCGGTGTTGATTGGCATGTCCCAGAGTACTGCTACATCATCTTTTCCGGTCACAGTTTCAGGTTTATGCTTGTACCATCTTTCTGAAATTGGAAGCTGGTAGTGTTTACATATCTTCCAATTGATATATTGTGCTACTCTATAGTGTCTATGAATATATTCGGTTTTTTGCAAGCTCTGTGCATCCAGTTAAGATGTCGTCCACTGTTTCATCATGCTCATGACACATTCTGCATTTCGGGCCAGTGCCATCGTTCATTATTTTGTTGTGATAAGCCCTGGTTGTCAAGCTTTGATCTTGTGCTGCTATGATAAAACCTTCGATTTCAGCCTTCAGTCCTGAGCTCTTCATCCATACACGAGTGTCTCGTTTTTCTACGTCTGGTTTTTTCACTCTACATGGGTATCAGCCAAACATCAGTTTTTCTAGCCAATCTTCGTTGCTCTTCTTCTGGGCTTGTCTTTCACTTCTTCCTTAATTCTTTTAGCAAACTGAGTTGCTTTCTCATTCCCTTCATCCTAGGTTCCTCCGTCATCAGTTGTTTCTTTAACTGTACAGATCCTTTGTATACCGAGTATAGCTTCTTTACTTTATCATGCTGGTGCACAAGCTTCATTAGAGGATCTTTTGACAGCTCAAGATATGTATTTAATCCTACAGTGGTGGTTTTGTAAGATAATTCTAATTGAGTTAGTCCTCTTCTTCCCATGCTTCTCGGTAAATAAATCCTGTTCACGTCCGCTTTTGGCTGGTTCATTCGAGCCATGGTTAGTAGTTTTCTGCTCTTGGAGTCTAGCTTCTTTATTTCGCTCATTTGCCAGTTGATTATGTTGAAACTGTAAGCCACGATTGGTACTGCAAGAGTGTTAATGGCTTCTACAACTGACCTTTTATTTTGGTTTTGTTTCTCTTAGATTTAATAATAATCCATGTAACTAGTGTATGAGAAGGAGAACTATTTTCTGTGCGTTTGCATATTTGTAACATCTAGGAGTGGGTTTATTTGTCTGCATATTTTTATCATTAACATTATTATTATTATTATTATTATTATTATTATTATTATTATTATTATTATTATCATCATCATCATCATTATCATCATCATCATTATTCAGTAGTTTTATTTTTATCACATGCTTTCATTGCACTACCGAACGCAGCTCTGTGTGCCTTGGGTTTGTGCTGAGGTTTGTGGTGATGCTCTTACTTTTATTGTATTGAAAGTGTTTTACGTAGATTGTATGCGGTGCCTAGGAATGCTACACGTATATATCATTATTGTTGTTATTGTGTTATCCTTATGTAATAGTCTTAATCTTATTAGGTACTTTCACTCCACTGCTTCAATTGACCTCTTGTTTCGGTTTTGTGTCTCTTAGTTTTAATAATAATCCATGTAATGAGTGTATGCCTAGGAGAACTATTTTCTGTGCGTTCGCATATTTGTAAATAATATTTAGGGGTGAGTGATGTCATCTATTTGTCTGCATATTTTTATCATTGCTAAAACACCAATGTTTACAGGGATTGTTTCTGCTTTCCAGCCCAACCCCGTTTTTTTAAATATATTATCTCTCTTCCCAGATTTTTATGAATAGATAATAACGTATCTATTCATTCTTGATAGACTCCGGCAGATTCGTAGATGAATATCCGACTGCTAGTTGTTCTTCGTCATCAGAGGGCACCTCCTCTCTTTAGACGATGTGTATTCGTAACACCCGTGATACACTAGTGTAAGAAGGCTTTAAGACACCACATGCATTTCGACTTTGTTGCGTGTTTCCTTAGTCAATCTACCCCGGTGAATTTAAAAGAGCAAGAGAACTTGTTCATAGGAATTAACACACGAATTATTTGCTCATGCGCGTTGATGTCTCCCAAATAAGATACACACGGAACCGCGGGAATACAAACATATTTGTTCGTTTTTAATACGTTGTGGCAGATTCGAACATAAATGTCTGATCGCTGTTGTTTTCCGTCACCGGAGTACACCTCCTTCCAGTAAAGGATGTCTAGTCATTAACACATGCGATTTACCATTGAATGGCGCTATACTAAATTTCTTTTTGTGTCATGCATTGATTATTTTGTAAGTTTTCTAGTTGCACATGACCGCTACCCCCCCCCCTTTATGTATGTAATTATAATTCTTCTCTAAGTCAATAAATTATTCCAAGAATATTGAAAGTGTTGATGCCCATTCCCTGATTTATTTATTTATTTATTCATTCATTCATTGTTCATTTAAGTATTTATTTGCGTTCAGTTCTGCGACATTTCTTCCCAATATTTTCTTCCGTTTTTGTTTTGTGCTCTATCTAGTTTATCGATTCCTAAGTATCAGTAAATTAATCTTTGGTCTAATTCCCTTATCTCTGTTACCCTATCTAACATGATAGGAGTGTTCTAAATTAAATATATTTTCTTTTTATAGTTCCTCGGCTTCTTTGTGTAACAGAGGTAGCGCAGTACATAAGTAACGCGTTGCTGAGGCGACGACAGACGACATGTGGACTTTGAAGACCGAATGACGGCTAAAAATCAAGAACTGTACGGAGATTTGCTCGGCTGAGAGAGCGAAAAAAGCAAAAAGCTGATTATTTATATCTATGGTGTGGAGGCGCAATGACCCAGTGGTTAGGGCAGCGGACTCACGGTCGGAGGATCGCGGTTTCGATTCCCAGACCGAGCGTTGTGTGTGTTTATTGAGCGAAAACACCTAAAAGCCCCACGAAGCTCCGGCAGTGGGTGATAGCGAGCCCTGTTATACTCTTTCGCCACAATTTTCTCTCACTCTTTCTTCCTGTTTCTTGAGTAACGCTGCGATGGACTGGCGTCCCGTCCAGCTGGGGGGAACACATACACCACAGAAACCGGGAAACTGGGCCCATGAGCCTGGCTAGGCTTGAAAAGGGCGACGTTTATCGTTTTTTATATCTATGGTACCAAGAGTCACTTGAATATTTTCCTTTAATGAAATGCTATAAAAAGACAGCGGAGTGCAGTAACATTCTACAATATCCAGAGTGGTAGCTGTTACACTTCCAAAGATGGCATCGGATGCCACCACAGCTACCAAACGCTTCGTCTTCTGGCCATAACAATCCTAACAAACAACAGCACTTAGCTTTAGCCTTAAGAAATTTCTAAGAATATCCATTGTTTCAACCTGAACAGAATCGTAGTTTTATCTAATTTTCGTGTAATAGAAAACAGAATTGAACATGATAATATTTCGTGAGTTTGTTTTTTTGATAAAAATTTTCTCAAGTTGGGAAATTATTGTTATCTTTTACCTTTCACTTGTTTCGGTCATTAGACTGCAACCAAGCTGGAGCGCCACCTTGACGAATTTTAGTCAAACAAATCGAGCACAATGCTTACTTTTTAAGCCTGGTATTTATTCTATCGGTTATTTTTGCCGAACCACTAACTTACAGGAACGTAAACACACCAACACCAATTGTCAGGAGGTGATGGGGATAAACACACACACACGCGCGCGCGCACACACATACACACACACACACATATATATATATATATATATATATTTACGTTCTGAAATCAAATATATATACATAAATAACATATGTTGTTTATAATTTTAACCTTAAAGCTATTTTAATATGCTGCCACATGTTTTGATGAATATTTTTCTGTAAAAATCTTCGTCCTATATTAGTAGTATATATTACATATATATATAAATATATCCGCCAGTCTTCTTTCAGTTTCCGTTTCCCAATTCCACTCACAAGGCTTTTTGGGGCCAAAAGTAGTATTGTAGTAGAAGACACTTGCCAAAGGTGCCACGCAGACGGATTGAAACCAGAACAATGTGGTTTGGGAGCAAACTTCTTACTACACAGCCACGCCTTTGCCTTTCCTTACCTCACAGCTACACCTGCGCCTATAAACCGTTGCAATACTTGATCTTTGGAAACTGGTAATTTTTTTCCTTTAAAATTTCAACTAGTATAAAGATTTGACTAGCAAAGGTAGTCGAGATGGACGACCACAGTAATGGCAGGGGGTGAAAGTAGAAAAAGTTGTTTGATGTAAGAGAGGGGAAGAGAGAGAGAGGAAGAGAGAGAGAGAGAGAGAGAGAGAGAGAGAGAGAGAAACAGAAACAGACAAACAGAGAAATTTCAGTAAAAGTCTAAATTTTGTGGTGATTCCGTTACATCACAAAATGTTAGGATGCAAATGGGTGGCTACGACTGCAACGACCTGAGGACAACAACAAAATTAATAAAAGACAGAGTGATAACAACAACAGAGTCAATGATAATGCAATCAATGTTATTACCACAACCATCACCATCATCAACAACAGTGGAGGCGCAATGGCCCAATGGTTAGGGCAAAGGACTCGCGGTCTGAGGATCGTGGTTTCGACTCCCAGACCGGGCGTTATATGTGTTTATTGAGCAAAAACACCTAAAGCTCTACGAGGCTCCGGCAGAGGGTGGTGGCAACCTCTTTTGTACTCTTTCGCTCCAACT
>NC_043013.1:46803195-46805695 GCF_006345805.1 Octopus sinensis | reverse complement strand
TTATGTATGGTATGTATATATGAATATATATACATATATACACACACACATATTCATATACATATATGAGTGTGAGAGAGTGTAATTATATTTGCATGCATATTTAAGCAGACGTATGACAGTTCTACGTACATCGTACAACATTCTGTTATCTAAAAGCAATCTCAATGACTGCTATGTTTGACTGAGAGTACCTGAACAAAAGTGATTGGCATCAACTTCGAAAAGTAGCTCTAGTTGAGTATTTCACAACTGTTTTATATATTAAATACACCTGAACGACGTAATTAGCAGTTTTATATTTAATACAACTGGATGACTTAATTAGCAGTGTTATATTAAATACACCTGGACGATATAATTAGCTGTGAAGTTTCAAACATACTTCAGTATGACATCTCAGGTGTAACATATGAAACGTTGTAATTGAGATAGGACAAACGTAAGATCTGTGATATTAATCATAAGCAAACAACCTACCTGTAATGACTCAAACACACATAAACGTCACAATTTTTTAATAATTAATAAACACTTACAAACACCTTGGTTAAGTGATAAACGACAGACATGTGATTTTAAACGTACCAAGATAACTAAATTATTTGTGGTATATTAAAGACACCAGACGTATGTAGCACTGATATATTTAACACACCTGAATGACATTGCAATATGAAACTCATTAGAGGGGTGCAATCGTACATTAGACACACCAAAACAATATTATTATTATTAGTAAAACTTTTATTACTCCAATGTTATTCGATAGTATTATATTAGAGCGACCTAAAAGACACAACAGTGATATTTTAAAGACACCGGAGCAACATAACGGTGGTACATTAAACATATTCAGTGATGCAACAATAGCATATTGAGGCTACGAGACACAATACTGATCTATTAAAGACATGTGAATGATGTGAAGGCGGAGGAGGGGTTGTGTGGTAAGTAGCTTGCTTACGAACCTCATGGTTCCGGGTTCAGTCCCACTGCGTGGCACCTTGGGCAAGTGTCTTCTACTATAGTCTCGGGCCGACCAAAGCCTTGTGAGTGTATTTGGTAGATGGAAACTGAAAGAAGCCCGTCGTATATATATATATATATATATATATGTGTGTGTGTGTGTGTGTGTGTGTGTGTGTGTGTGTGTTTATGTGTCTGTGTTTGCCCCTCCCCCCACCAACATCGCTTGACAACCGATGCTGGTGTGTTTATGTCTTCGTAACCTAGTGGTTCGGCAAAAGTGACCGATAGAATAAGTACTAGGCTTGCAAAGAATAAGCCCTGGGGTCGATTTGCTTGACTAAAGGCGGTGCTCCAGCATGGCTACAGTCAAATGACTGAAACAAGTAAAAGAGTAAAAGAGAGATGTAACAAATAAGTTAAACATAAAACGAATGGAAATTGTAATAACTGTTATAACCCATGCTGAGTCTAGTTAGTATTAAACATATCTCTACGTATGCTGTATT
Organism: Octopus sinensis; assembly: GCF_006345805.1. Taxonomy (NCBI): domain Eukaryota; kingdom Metazoa; phylum Mollusca; class Cephalopoda; order Octopoda; family Octopodidae; genus Octopus; species Octopus sinensis. The sequence continues at coordinate 46,804,217 of NC_043013.1, read as the reverse complement.
TTACCACTACGGACCTACCAAGTATTTCTTTTACTCAGACATATAGAAGAAAAAGTATATTGTCAATATTTCTTGTTACGGCAGCGAGCTGACAGAATCGTTAGCAGGCCGTACAAAAATGCTAATCGGCATTTCGTCCGATTTTACTTTTTGTGTTCAAATGCCACCGAGTTCGACTTTGCCTTTCATCCCTTTCGGGGTCGACAAAATAAGTACCAGTTGGGAACTCCCCTTCAAAATTCAGGCCTTGTGCCTATAGAAGAAAGGCCTATAATAAAGGCGGTGAATTGACTGAACAGTTAGTACACCGGGCAACATGCTTAGCAGTATTTCGTCAGATCTTAACGAGTTCAAATTCCGCCGAGATCGACTTTGCTTTTCATTTTTTCGGGGTTGATAAAATAAATACCAGTTGAACACTGGGGATCGTTGTAATCGACTTACTTCCTTCCACGAAATTGCTGGCCACGTGTCAAAATTTGAAACTAATATTTCTAAGTAATATGCACCATGTTAAACAATTAGAGAAACACTTCCCTTAATAATAACCAAAATGTTAATGAACGAAAATGAAACAAAAGATTTGTTTCAATTTGGTCAGTATTCTAAAGTACTTAGAACGAAAGTCAACAATATCTTAAATAAATTGTATAGCCAACCGTTAAAGTATCTTGTGAACATGTACCCGTGAGTGTTTCGTTTGAAGCGTCAGTTTATACACTCCTCACATTGTCGCACTCTACCTCTCTCTTTCTCTTCTCTCTCTCTCCCTCTCTCTCTCTCTCTCTCTCTCTCACACACAAACACAAACAATCTACTACATTTCACAGTGGGAAGGCTTGTGAGACACGACATACATAGTCCCACTCTTTAAAGAAAAAAATAGAGAGCAAGGCATTAGCAGCCGCTTCTCATAGAAGAACTCGCGGAATTCAGAAGATAACCTCTCGATCATCCAAACACAAAATTTCGTAAAACATTTCAAATGTTTTGCTTAATAATCATTAATAAATGGAACTTGA
>NC_043013.1:46793195-46798195 GCF_006345805.1 Octopus sinensis | reverse complement strand
GGAGATTTAAGAACTTCGATATCTCCGTCATTCAGTAGCCATTTTGTTATCTCTTTCTCTTAGATTGCAGAAGCGTAACTTTCAAATGTAATCCTCTGTAATGGTCTAAGCATTTCGAGCCAACAGGACCTTTTAGATATAAAGAGTATGTATGAAAGAAAGATTAGATTAAAACGCAGGATATGTTCAAAATCGAACAGTGTATATCTATCAGCTTCTGGATATATAGGTCAATGAGAAAATTATTAACTACACAACCTATATAAAATGTGTAGTAAATATTTCCTTATAAGATTCTCAAAGATAATGGAGCTTTTAATGAAGATTTTTCTGTTGTATTTCAAAATAATATTCTGTCTACACCTTCTCCCCTTCATCCTTATCCGCGCGCTGGGGCTCCCCGTCCGTAGGAATGTGATGATGGGATGAAAAGTAAACAAAACTATTTTGTGTCATGTCTCAAAAATGTATAATCTAATTCCAAGGTTGCGACTGATGGAATGTTGTCTTAAAGTGCCCCGCCTTATAAAAGCCTGACTACTTCCTCTTCATATATTCTTGGTAAAATGCCATCGAAAGCTTATTTTGTTTTTCACATACTTAAAAATTTAATAAACAATTTTTTTTACATATAAATTTTAATAGAACAAACGCCCGCATATAAACAGGCTGACTACAAGTGAGTAGATGTAACGCCTAACGTCTTCCACATTTAAACTCGCTAGTTATCTACCGCAAGATTTATTTAAGTATATTAAAATTCATTTCGCGCTGTATACTTAAATTTTATTCACTATTACAAATATGCCTAAAGTCTGCCATCAGCCCTCGTTACCACACGCATTATTAGATTATCTCTGAAGGTCTGTAAAGCTTGTATATAAAACTAATTACTAGAGGTCAATGAAGATGGTAAACAATGCCTAGGGGTCTACAATGTTGGTATATAAGGCCAGTTACTGTTTGTCTATGAAGTTGGTATGCAGATATGAGAGATATGTAGGCTGGTAAGTAGGCATGTATGTAGATAAATAGATCGGGGTATAGGAAGGTGTGTGGGTAGGTGTGTGTATATGTAGATAAAACTGTTAGGTAACATCTCATTATATATTTAACAATAATGATATTACGCTTAAATTTAATTTTACATCAATTTTTCAGGACATTTATGTGACTTTGCGACCTGCTAATATTAGCAACTAAATATTCTCCAAATTTTATGCTCCTGTCTTAAAGAAGATATATTTTTCTTAGTGGCGGGAGAGTGGGGGAGATGGATGGTCACTGCTGGAAAGCTTTTACTCTTGACTGCACGCCTGCTCGATCACAGTTAGCCAGGGGTTAAACCACATTATCTACATTTCGTTACGGTCCTTCCGAAGCAGTTGGTTGAACGCAGTGGCAAATCATAAGCAGGTCTCTCATTGGTCACTTTCTTCATTCAACTGACAGTTAAGGACATTGAGACATTGACTGCTGATGTAGTTAGGGCCCAGATGATGGAACAACGTGTTGTATGACAGATTTTCAAGATTTGTTAGATGAACAAGATGATATTGACGACAACAATGATAATAAGGATATTGGCGCTTTCCCTGTCTACACTGATCAACACCACGCAGTAATCCTTCTACTCCCCCAAAAAACTCCTGAGCTCTAATATTAAAATCCATATATAAAGAAACTAGCAGTATTGCCCGGCGTTGCTCGGGTTTATAAGGGAAATAACTATATAAGCATTTTTAGAGATGTAAAGTATAATAGCCATCTCAATATGGCTAACCACAAAGGGGGGTGTTACTGTAGCTTTTTACGTTCTGAGATTTAATAATACATTTTTAGAGAGTTACTTCCCTTATATATGCCAAAAATGCATTAAAAACGGGAAAAATTGATGGTAATTATTTTTTAATCGTAGACTCATTGTAGACGCGCGCTAATACCCAGAAGGGCTCGATATGAATCACGACTATAAGATACCCGGTTTTGGTTAAACTGCACCGCAAAATGTGAGAGTAGTTAGGAATCTAAATCGTAGGAGACAGACAGCACACAACTTCTCTTTTATATTTAAAGATATGTACACCGATCAGCTCTACAGGTCTTGCTTTAATTATCAAATTTGATAACTCTATTCTTAATTATGCAATATTTCCTTACACAACCTCTCCAGATCGAATACCGGCAGTTTACACGAGCAATTGTTTCGTAACTAATGTGTAATCTTCTACTTCGTCGTTGGATCACCTCACCAAGAAATAGGGGCCAAATTACCATCTCCTAAGTGCTTACAAGAGAGACAGATTTCATAATGTAATCCTAGATACTATGTGTATTAATGAAGTGCGAGAAACACCTTTGATCATTCAAGAAACGCAAAGCAGGAGATACGCAACAAAAACTAGATGTAAATTACAAAATTTTGAATCACTCTCCAGTGAAATAATTACATCATTTTCCTTGTTGTTTCTTGGCTGTGTGGTAAGTAGCTTGCTAACCAACCACATGGTTCCGGGTTCAGTCCCGCTGCGTGGCATCTTGGGCAAGTGTCTTCTGCTATAGCTCCGGGCCGACCAATGCCTTGTGAGTGGATTTGGTAGACGGAAACTGAAAGAAGCCTGTCGTATATATGTATTTATATATATGTGTGTGTGTGTGTGTATTTGTGTGTCTGTGTTTGTCCCCCTAGCATTGCTTGACAACCGATGCTGGTGTGTTTACGTCCCCGTCACTTAGCGGTTCGGCAAAAGAGACCGATAGAATAAGTACTGGGCTTACAAAGAATAAGTCTCGGGGTCGATTTGCTCGACTAAAGGCGGTGCTCCAGCATGGCCGCAGTCAAAATACTGAAACAAGTAAAAGAGTAAGAGATTATTTTAAAAGCGTACAACTTCTTTCTTCAGAAGCTTGTTATCAACATTGGATTCACTGAAGTGGATTATTTTAGCATAGCCTTCGGCGAAACACAATATGTCTCTTATGCAATATTCGGAACAGACTTCGGAAATTTTTAGAGAGAAAAGTAAAATGATGGCTGATCATATATGAAGTCCAATCTCAAAATCTTATGGCTTGATGAAAGCATCATTTGTGCATTTCTTGAAGCCAAAGATATTCGTGCTATCTTACATGAATATCCACTTGAACCAATTAATCAATTAGAGAACACTCATGAAAATAAATCAGAGAAATTTCTCCTCCTTCTTGATGAAAACGAGAATGTTTTGGCCACTTGTAATGTTTGACTATGATAATTCACTTTTCTCAATATCCTTGATAAAATATCAAAAACTTAAAATTAATTCCGCTTGTAATTTTTTTATATAGTATTGTATTCATTCCTACATACTACCAAACAATAATACAGCTATTGCTAAGAACATCTATGTTCTCAACAATTTCAATGTTTTTTCACGAAATTAGGTTTTCAGATGTTCCGTTTTGTTTCGTTAAGATTTGAGTTTGCGGTCCAAAAACTATCAAAATGACTGACTATACGCCAGCCCTGCAAATGTTTTATCCTACACCAGTGTTAAGAAATCTCATTGATTAACGTATTATTCCAACATAACACTTAGCAACCTAACCAGGATAAAGAAGCAATACTAATTTATAGTCCAGAAATATCAGAGGTTAAATGTTTTGTTTCACGACTCACTTCATAAACTGAGAAGAAAAATTAAATTAAAAGCTACTTGCTTGTTCAGTCTGACACGGTTGACCAATTACCCAACATTACCCTAAAATTAAACATATTTCATAACAAAATTTCGCATTTTCATTATACGCAATAAACAACTCCGTGAAAAAACTCAATTTCATATACATTATTTTTTTTATTATTTTGTTAAAGAAAAAATATTATTTTACGAATTTGTTTAAAAGTTAACTACTTTAAATATATAAAAGGAAACAGACAATTTCAGACCATTTTACAATATTTTATTTTTTTTAAATAACGAACAGATTTCTTATTATTTAGAAAACAGTCTCAGTTCGTGACAGTTTTAAACTAACTACAATACACGTCTGGATGTCAGGTTTTTCTTTTCTACTTTTTTCTCATGTACCTCGTAAACTTCTAGTTTATGTTTTTGATATTTCACATTTTTAAGTAGAAAATTTTTTGTGTGATTATTTTCATTTCTTTTATTTCGTCAAGTTTTCTTATTTCAAACCTTTTCTTTAACAATTTTTTATTCGCATTTTCTCTGCGGTAGTTCTTTCTTCATTTTTTTCTTTCTTTTTTTTTATACTTTGAATACACTTCATGGTTCTTACATGTTATTAACACTGATTCGTAGTGGCAATTTCCAACATCAACAACAAAGAACCTCCATATTAGACTGGAACGCTTTTCTGTTGCAGTAAAAATGACAGTGGGTTAGTGCCAGGACAAACATGAACTCAGTGAGATTGACTCGATGGAATATTCTTTCTGAAAGTCTATAATATCACAGTCAATTGCTGTGTTTTCAATGACGCTAACAATGTATCAGGTGTTTCACCAGATGCGGTGTTTCCGGCAGCCATGACGATGTGACAGAGTCAAATGCCATTTTATAATCAACCAATACTGTTATTGGCTTTTAAAAATACTGTTTTACTTTAGACGATATCTTTGTATTCATACAAAGTTGTTCAGTACATAACCGTACTTAATTTGTTTTCTTCCTGCTTTCTCATAAACCTTGTAGGATTTGTTTTGCTGTCGCAAAAATTAATTCAGACATGTTGAGCTTGTATACACTATTGAAACGTGTAACCAGACAAATGTTTTCGGCTAAATCAAAGCTTTGATTTCACTAAACTACGACACGCCAGTAAGATACAATGATGCCACTGTCAACACCCGAACGCCAGAATACTCTTTGTAGTTTTGTTAGAGAGCATGTGATTCTAAATAAGTGTTAGAGACGTTTTACAATATATTTGTGACTCTAGTATTTTGGTATTTGAACCTATACAGAATTAACAAACACTCCATAACTCATCACATA
>NC_043013.1:46780695-46790695 GCF_006345805.1 Octopus sinensis | reverse complement strand
ATTGTTCCTTACGTTGTTTTAGTTTAGTTTTTTTTTTATTTAGGGCTATACAATCAATAATTTGTGGTCAGCACTGTACGTAATCTATAAATTTAAACACGGTTTTATATGAAATAGTTTCGTGGAAACATGAAGACTTATCCAAACAATTTCGAATCTCTGTTGCGATTTCAAAACCGATCATGTATCTATTTAAAAAATTTTCAAATCACAACCCACTGTTACTAAGAGCTGGACATACACCGATTTGCATATATAACGCATTCTTAGCAGCTACTTAGTATAATACATATAAATTTGTTAACTGAACTATCTAGCACGACTCGTTATTCATAATTAGTATACAAAGACAAATTGTTAACATACGCAAAATATCTAAAGTTTATGAATATATTCTATAGTAGAGCATACTATTGATAATACAGAATATATATATATACAGTGAGAGTTAACAAAATAAAAGACGAAGACGGGTGTGTAAACAACAAACAGATGTATTAGTTTAATGCTCAGGAAGTGAGAAAGTCTTTTACGTTTCGAGCCTATGCTCTTCGACAGAAAGGAACACAGAAATAAACAGGGAGAGAAAATAGAAAAATGTGTGTGTGTGTGTGTGTATGTATGTATGTATGTATGTATGTATGCAAGTATATATGCATGTCCCTTCTATTTTTTAATTATTATAACTCTTCCACTGACGAGGGAGCCGGTTTCCAATAAAGATACAAGGCTCCATCTTTGGGATGTAGTTAACACAGACAAATTCACATTTGGAACTTGAAAAAAGTCTTGCATATTTTTACTGTTCCACTCACAGATTGAATTTGAAATGTACGAATTCACCGATCGATTTCCCTTTTTTAAAACCCCAGTTTATCCAGATTCTCCTTTAAGAATTTAATAACAAAACCTAGTGCTCCAATTATTATTGGTATGAATATGAATTCATAGTCTGGATATAGAAGCTGGGGGTTTCGAAGCAGTTGTCCATAGAGTTCCTCTTTTGCTTTGATTTCCAAAGAGATACGTAGATTTGCCCCTCTGTCCCAAACAACAATATCCGGTCTGTTATGTTTACATTTGACAGAAATTTTGATGGGAGTATTCCACCAGTATTCCGTGAGTAGGTGTTCATGAATGTATTCCATAACAGAGTGATTTTCTAGGTTTATTTCAGGGAAGTCTTCTTTGCGGATGGCATTGTAAATTGTTTTAGCAACAACATCGTGCCGCATAGAGAAGTAGTACCGTGACGACATTTTAGGACAGCTACTAATCACATGCGTGATGTCTTCCACAGAAACATGACATAGCCTACACATGCGGTGCTCCTTGGGATTACAAGAGCGTCATTGTCTCTCTTGTTCACCAGGTATTTTGTGACAGTCTCCTGTTCTTGGATTGCAAATGCATAGCCCTCAAAATGTGATGTGCTGTAGTGGTCTTGTGTCCAAGAAAAGCTGTGCTTTGTGTCAATTTTACTGTCTTCTTCAAGCTTCCGGACAACATACACATGCATGGTCTTTTTTTCAATGTATGCATGTATGTATGTGTGTGTGTAAGTGTATAAAAAAATTTATCGGTGGTCAGCATATAGAAAAAAAGACCAATTAAGGTGAAAATATATATATATATATATATAATTATAACTAGCAGTATCGCCCGGCGTTGCTCAGGTTTGTAAGGGAAATAACTATAAAGCATTTTTAGAGAGTTATAGCCAAAAAATAGCAAAAAGATGGAAAAAAAGGATGGTAAATTTTTTTAGTTAAAAAAGGTGGAGTTGCGTCCCCTAGACAGTTTGCGGTTTGTGTTTCGATTCTCGACCCCATGTCGAATTTATCGATTTTTTTCAGAACTGGGGGAACTTTTCAAAATTTTCGCTGCGTTAGTTTTGAATTATGACATTGGGCTATGTGTGTGTCAAGTTTCATCAGAATCGGTTGAAAGCCGTGGTCAGAGTGAGGGTACAAGAAAACAGACACACAGAAACACGCACAGACAAACTGCCGTTTATATAGAGAGAGATAAGGGCATAGAAAGAAATCTTTCTAGGCCATGTGCTGAGAAATAGACGCTAAATCGTGCCGAATTCGAAGCAACAAGCCAACGGAAATTATTAATAAAATAGATAGCCCTGGATTAGCTAATTTCTGGATTTGCCCAATGGCTTTTTCTTCTTCAACAGAATATACACAGGAAATAAATGACATACCCACGTAAAAACAAAACGCAAAGCCATAAATACATATAATTACTCCAGATACCTCCGAACAAATTTTTTAGCTTGTCTCAATAACATGTGTATTCGGTCGCCATAGAAGTGAATAGAAATTTTTAAATTACAGTAAAAGAGGATAAAATTCTTGAGTGGTAAGACGATTTAGTGGTTATTTCTCAGCATATAGGCTAGGAAAATTTCTGGATCTTTTCGGTTTGAACGGCAGTGTTTTTCTAGCGGTGTCATATGAAATTGTCACCCATAATTATGACCCTAGCATCGATCTATTGCATTTCAATCTGTTTTAGGGTTAGGGTTAGTTAGGGTTAGTTAAGGTTAGGGTTAGGGGTGGGGGGAAGGGTATCTTTTTTTCTTCAGAAATGTAAATAAACCTAATCTGTTTCTTAAACGAGGGATATATTCATACGGCACAGAATGTTTTTCACCCCAATAGACGTCAGTGATTTGTTGAAATTGCAGAAATTGAAGGAAAAAATCCAAATATCTTACAAACTATAGAATTTTCTCAATAAAGCCAAGAGGAAAAGATGTTTTATAAACACATTCTACCAGTATACGAAGTTTAAAAGTGTTTAGTTACGTGGAAATTATTTTAAAAAACTGCCGTTCAAACCGAAAACATCCAAATTTCTTTCTATGCTCCTATTATAATTATATATATATAAATATACATACATAGTATAGAGTCTGCTTGTTGGTAAGTAGAAAAGCATTTTAGCGTGAGTGAAAGATCATGTAATGAATACAGGCGGTTTTTTTTTTTTGAGCTACTTTAAGTTTCGTACTCAGAGTAGTACTCGGGCGATCTTGTATTAAGGTATCGTACACGATCCAACGATCATACTCTATGAAAGCCAGTCCGGATGCTACACTTTTTCAAGAATGAAACTTTATGTAGCTCACGCAAAGCTTGGGTGAGTGTGTTTGTGTTTGTGCGTGCGTGCGTGTGTGTGTTGTGTGTGTATGTGTGTGTGTGTGTGTGTGTGTGTGTGTGTGTGTGTGTGTGCGTGCGTGTGTGTAGATGAGAGAAATGATAATTGCGAGATATACAGATAAATAGATAGATAGATTAAGATAGATAGATAGAAGAGAGAGAGAGAGGGAGAGAGACATATATACATATAGTCATACACACATAAATACATATACATATGCATATATACAAACGCATCTAGTATAATATGTAATCGATGCGATTGCTACACGCACATAAAAATACACACGCATTTGTATGTATATGGATATAGAGAGAGAGAGCGAGAGAGAGCGAGAGAGAGAGAGAGATGAGGAAAGAGAAAGAGACAGACAGACAGACAGAAAGAGATACGTACATATTTACATTATACACGCACTTTTTTTTGAAATCTATTAACGATTTTAACTTTTGTAAAAGCTGGACTAAATTTCAGAAGTTGAATAGTAAGGGTGACGATAAGCGTACATGTGGTGTATATCTACAGAGAACGTGGCATTAGAAGAGAGACTGGGGGTGACAAAGAGAGAGACAGAGAGATACAGAAACAGATATAGAGGGTGTGGAATGAGAAAACGAGCGAGACAAAGGTATGGAAAGAGACACATAAAGGCAGGAACAGAGAGAGAGAGAAGGCGACGAGAGAACGGAAAGCGAGCTGATGTAAATAAACAAATCTACACACAAGTGTATTAATTTACTTTACTTATATTTTGCATGATGATATAAATTAGAGATGTGTTGATGTAAATGACACAGCAAGCAAGCAACAAGAGAAAGAGAAAGAGGCCGAGAGATGAGGAGGAAAAAGTGGAAAGAAAGAAATCTAGGTAGAGAGAATGAAACAGTTTAGCTAAACAGATGGCATTAACACCAAATAAATAAATAATATAAGCGACATTTTTTTCTTCCTAAAAAAGCAGATGTTTCAGCTTTTAAATCAGGGATTTCAGTCAAATAAACAAAATACATAACGTTGGTTGGAACTGGAACTGGAAAAAAAAAAAGACCTAAAAAATACGGGAGGGGGAGATAATCGATATTGGTTGAATGTGAGATGTCAATGTGAGAGAGGAAGGAGGGGAGTAATGAAAGTGAAAGTAAGTCACGTGCTTAACATATAGTGTTGCTGTTTGTGGTAAGAGTCAGCGGAGGGCAGTGAAATGGAAATAGTGTGGATGTATGTGACGGAGTCATGGAATATGCACATGTAAGTATGTATGTATGTGTGTGTGCGTATGTATGTGTGTGTGTGTGTGTGCGTGTGTGTGAGTATATCAATGACTTTCGTGTTAGTGTGTGAACGCTTCAAAGACTGGGTGATAGATAAATGTTGCTGATGTTTACTCCCAGGGGTGCTGTGAAGGAGCAAGACTATGATCAAAGGCATTCCAACCGTGACCTTTCTGACTTCATTGCAGCCAATATACCTAACACTACGCTACCCAAACTATCCCTGCTTGTTTATTTTAAGACTATAGTTGTATGATCCGAGAGGATTTGGTTGCTATTTCTAGCAAGTCGAGCGCGTCCCTAGAGAAGTAGGTGAGACTACGTGACTCTATGAGGATTATGCATGAATAACTAGTTGGTGAGACGAAACGTTTGCCACTGAAGGGTAATGGTCGTGGGTGGAGATACACAATCATTTTTTGGTCCTCGTCTGACCGTCATTCAAATCACCACTCCATTATGTCTATTTTTTGTTCAGATTTAGTATACCAGATGTGTTCTCTTTTAAGATTGCAATCTGAGGGAAATTTGGCTGCTGTTTCTTGCAGACTGAAAGACTGCATAGAGACCTCTTTGTTCGCGTGTTCAAGAATATCTGCATATGATTAACGGGTGTGACATGAGTTATGTTTGGTGAGTGAGTAAATGTGAATGATTGAATGATATCTTGTGGGTGAGTGATGATAAGCGGTATTTTGTGCGTGATGGTCAGTGAGTGAATAAATGTTACAATCATCGTTATTTGACCCACAAACCAAACCTAACCCTCTCACCTCATTGGAAAGGACAACCCTTGTGCTTATTGCGTCCAACATAAAGAATGTTACGTGTCAAGGTATGTGTTGTTGAGTATGGATGTGTCTGAGGGAAAGTTTGAGTGAGTGCTTGAGTTGTAATGACTAAGTGAGTTGTGTTTGGGTCTTCGTAACTAGCGTTTCGGTAAAAGAGACCAATAGAATAAGTCCCAGGCTTGTTCCAACATGACCGTAGTCTAATGAGTGAAACAAATAAAAGATTAAAGACAAAAGATGTGTGTGTGTGTGTGTGTGTGTGTGGCTGTGTTCGTCTCTCCAGGGCCTGACAACCGGTGTTGGTGTATTTATGTCCCTGTAACGTAGCGGTTCAGCTAAAATGAACGATATGTTAAGTATCAAGCTTAACAAAAAGAATAAGTACTAGAGCCGATTCATTCGACTAAAAGTTCGTCCAGGCGGTGCCCCAGCATGGCCACAGCCTAATGGCTGAAGCAAGTAACGGATAAAAGGAACCTACTGATGACGTAGAGCCCCTCTCACCTCATTGTAAAGGACAACCCTTGTGCTTATTGCGTCCAACATAATGAGTGTTACGTGTCAAGGTATGTGTTGTTGAGTATGGATGTGTCTGAGGGAATGTTTGAGTGAGTGCTTGAGTTGTAATGACTAAGTGAGAGTGTTTTTTTGATAATGAATACACGAGTGTCTGGTGAAGAGACAGATGGAGAGATTGTCAAGAGGAACAAACAAAAAAAAAAGAAATGGAACAAAATAGAAGATGATAACGAAGAGAAAGACACACGGAGAAATGTGGATACAGGCTGATGTTTGGAATGATGAGAGAGGAGAGAGAGAGTAGTGTTTGAGAGGAATGAGGGAGATTTAGAGAGGAAAACTTAGGGGAAGGAGAGGGAGCGATGGAGTGGAAAGCTTGCACTGTGTAAGAGGGAAATATAGAGAAAAAGTAATGTGAGATCCTGAACGAGGAAATGGTTTGTGTGTGTGTTTGTGTGTGATAAACAAAAAGACATTGTGTGGAAAAATATGAAGGGATGGTGTGAGAAAGGTGAAAATATGAGAGAGGTGAGGGTGGGAGGAAAGAGAGGAAAGTGAGAGAGAAAAGAGAAGGGAAGAAAAGAAAAGAAAAGAAAAGAAAAAGAGAGACAGAGATAATATGAAAAATGTTAGAGAAGGAGAATATGAAGATTGATACAGAAATATAAAAAGGGGCAGAAATATATAAAAAAAAGTATGAATGAGATATAGGGGTGGCAATTAAGAAAGGGAATGGCGAAAATGTAAAAGAAGTAAAAAGAATGAGATGCGGACATCAACTGATAAAAAAGGAGGATGTATATGCATGTGCATGTGTGTGTGTGTCTGTGTGTGTGTGTGTGTGTGTGCATGTGTGTGTGTGCGTGTGTGTGTGTGATAGTGGATAGATGTATCCATACATATCAAAACACATACTGTTACATCAAACATGTGCTTATAACAGGCATATACAAACACACAAACACATACACGCACACATACATACACACACACACGCAGTTTCTCGCCTTGCATTCTCTCTCCGATGTTTAAACACCCCATTATCCCCCAACATCCAGTTTCCGGTCACTCTGCTGTAGAGCTGGTCTTCGGAACTGAAAATTCTGTTTTCCTTCTTCTCTTTTTGTCCTTGTCATTTCCATCCTCTTATCGACTGTAGACAATATTCCGAAGAAAGACAATGTCCGAAAAGTCATAACAATTAACACATTCCATTTCTCTGAGCGAAAAACCAAATAATTTTTTATCCTAAACTTATCACGTCGTTTTTTTTTGTTTTTTTTTTCCGTTTTGTTTTTGCCCTTCGCCGCACAAACATACTCACACACACACACACATGTACGCATGTATGTATGTATGTATGTAGGTATGTGCGTGTGTATGTGCGTGTGTATGTATGTGTGTATGTTACAAGACGAAAAAATATCTTAGCTGCATTTCTTCCTCCTTTACGTTCTGGGTTCAAATTCCGCCGACGAGTTCGACAATGCTTTTCATTTTTTAACAGTGGTGCCCCATCATGGCCGCAGCTCTTATACTAAAACCAGTAAATGAAATACATATATAGCTACACACATACACATACATACATACACACATACATAATACATACATACATACACACATACATACATGCATGCATGCATACATACATACATACATACATACATACATACATACATGCATGCATACATACATACATACATACATACATACATACATACATACATACATACATGTACATAACAAAGTAAAAGGGTGGCTTATTAGCAATTTGAACCTAAAGTCCAAATTGGTAGAGGTCACCAAAGAGACTGGGTAGCACCCCTATTGCTAGGAAGAAGAGTTAAAACAACTCAAAAACCACAAAGCATAATCTGAATGACTGACAAAGGGCGGTAAGTCCCCAGCGTAAATAGTCGGATCGACAATTTCGGATTTTGATGTAGACCATCTTAATCCTCATCAGTGACTCTTAACGCCTAGGGTTAAACTCACCTAGCTCTGTCAGTCTTATAAGAAAACCTTTACTAATCAGCCACCCATTCAATTTTCTGTTAACACTTTTACCGTCTTGAAAATCAGCACATTTTCAACAGCTTTGTTATAAGACTGACAGAGCTAGTTGCGTTCAACCCTAGACGTTTTGCTTATATATATATATATACAAATTGAGATAGGGGTTGTAAGTGCAACCCTCCATGGGATAACATATATCCAATATACTGCTGTTCATATGTAGTGGTTTAATAAATTATGTGATTGGGTATTATCTGGTAGTTGATCATTGATTAAGATGTGTTTCTCCATTTTCTTATTTTGTATTATATATATATAATTATAACAATAAGGGTTTTGCAACAAGTTGCTTGACCGCATACCGAAAATTTTAGAAATAGCAGCCAAAGGACTACTATTTCCTTTTTCTACAAAAAATATGTCTCCACAGACAACAATATTTGTAACTCACATACGGCAAAAAATAATGAAGAAAAATAATGAAATCAAACAGTCTTCGATTAATTATGGACGCACGTTTCTGGATTAGAATCATAAGATTCATTTCCTTCATCGACATAAGATTTCGATAAATAAATCTAGAAATGCTAGGAAAGCTTACCCCTTATATTTCCGACCAAGAGTCATCGGAACATATAAAAGCTAATCAGCATATATATATATATATATATATATATATATGTCGGTGATAGTCACGGGTAATAGATACGTGCTACATAGAACACTTTCTAACTCACCTTCAAAAAAGAGTAAAGTTGTTTGCAATGCAAGTTATCAATAAATAATTATGATCTAATTGGATCTATGACAACAATGTCTACGTAGAGGAACTAGAAAGGAGTATAGGAATTACGAATATGTTACATAAATATGCGAGTGTGTGCGTGTGTGTGTGTGCGCGTGTGTGTGTCTGTGCATACGTTAATGGTGACAAGCAGAGGAAATAGCAAACCGCAGTGACAGATAAAGCATGAACATTCATTATATAAATGAAATTACGGTCAGGATCTCATGGCCTGCAAATCCACACACACACACACACATTCACACACACACACACACACACATACACACACATATGCAGTGCTAGTTACAATCTAGAAGCTACGCTCATATAACGAGTATATTTACATATATACAAGGTACGATGGGTAAATTGTCGCCACTTTATAATTTAAATTTTGCGCATGCGCATTGTTTGCCTTTGATTTTGTCGGCTACAGAGTATAGTAGGGTATTTTGGGCACCATCTGTGAGAAAAGCAGCCTCATTACGCAATTCACTCTGCCAGAAATTTGGAAACGACATGCTGTACTGCTTGACATTCGCGCCGGAAGCTCCATAACGAACAGATGGTGAACACACAGAACAACCGTTGGCGTGCCGTAACTCCAAAACATGTACCGAGAGTGATAAATATCAAACACCCAGTCAACATCATCAACATCACTAGTGATGACGATGTTATGATTCCTTTCATTTTTCCACACAACCTCACATTCAACACGGAAGCCTACATCTAGTGCCTAGAAGAGGTAATGCTGCCCTGCATCAAAAGGCTGCTGGAATAACCTATGTCAGGCAAGAGGACTCTGCACCACGCCACACAAGCAGGAAAACCCAGTCATGTCTGTAATACAATTTCTACAATCACATCACCCCTAACATCTGGCCACCTAACTCCCCAGAACGCAACCTCCTTGATTATTATGTGTTGTGTGCAGTTGAGCAATAGAGAACAATATGACTCCTTGTAACACCAAAGATGACCTGAAGGCAAGGATTATGGCAGCATTTACCAACTTAAACCATCTAGTAAAGTTGCAGGAGATTCCGAAGTCGTCTGGAGGCCGTGGTTGAAACCTATGGCAATTTCATTGAAAAAAATTATTTAATATATCTGTTAAAACGAGATGTCAGTGTTATCTTCGTATTTGCGTAATTTAGACGACAGTTTATTCACCTCACCCTGTATATATATAAAGAATAGATATTAATATAAAAGTATTTCATAATAGAGGACTTTATTAAATTTTCATTTATTTGTAAATCTCGCTAGAGTTAACATTTGACCGCAAATCACGAGACATTTCAATAAATAATATCTGCAAAAGCTCGGGTACACCTTTGCCAGGGTCATCTGACACCATTCACAATATCATCAAAACTACTCGTTATTACTGAAAGGCTAGCCAAGAGTGATTGTGGACAATCTGGAAGAAG
>NC_043013.1:46765695-46773195 GCF_006345805.1 Octopus sinensis | reverse complement strand
TGCAAATTTTGTATATGCTATGAAATAAGTTACTCCAAATTTACTTTAACTCTCTGTTATATGAAACCTAGAAAGCAGAGAATTGCGTTGAGAGACTGCGTTGGTGAAATAATCTTTTAAATAATGTTATGAATTAATGTTATATAAAATTATAATAAAATCATATTGTACTCGATGTATTGAGTTTTGTCGAAAGGAAAACGTAATCGACGTTTCGGATGGAAGACTTTTGGCAAGATTATGGAAAGGCATAAAAAGGAAGAGGGGAAATGCTAGTGTCAGTGTGTTGTTTCTACATACATGCTGTAGCATGCAAATAGTTTTGAATAATCTGAAATCCAGAAACTATTAAATACAGTTCAAAGTCTGCGTCTATGCCTGCGTCAGTACAAGTGATCCAATGAAGGAAAATTATAAAATAAAATTTTAGTTCCTTTACCTTTTAGCAGACATAGTATCGGCCGTTCTCTTGTGAAAAACTAGAGATAGGAATTACGACCAATAATAGCAATTATTGTATCATATCTCTTGGGAGAAGAAATAATTGCTTCTTGTTGAATATCTAAGGTAGACAGTCGTAGTTGTTAAATAATATTTGTATGGTTCTGTTTGAACGGAATGGGTCTTTTGACTTGGTTATGCAATATTCTTAAAATAACAATTTCCTTTAACTCTTCATTCAGACCACCTCGTCGGGTAGAAACATAGCTGTTTGTTCCATCTGAAGACATTACAAATGAATGGTATCCAGTATTTCAACCAAATACATGGTGTTCGGCTCTAAATTAATGACACCCGTATTGTGTTTGTCTACTGGTTAATATTTTAGCCTGAACCCAGCAAAGTTGCCTGATTAAAAATGAAGCAGAACTAATCGTCACGTCCAGTTTTATGTTATTGTCTAATAAATTTCGTCCTACTTCAGGGAGAATATTACTCGATACGAGTAAATAATGACCTCATTCACAAATGTTATTCACATTCTGGGTGGCAATTTAGCTGACGCTTTGATTCTGGACATTACTATCTTGGTGTATTATACTAATATTTCTACTTTCCGGTCTATTTAACAATATGATCGCTAGACGTTCAATATTGATTTCTTACATTGACACAACGAGGTGCTCTAGCAATAATTTACGAAACAGCATAGTTAACAGAGACAAATCACATTATGAATGACAATTAGCAAGCTCTGAATACATGAACTTTTAAGGAAAGGTTCACAATAGTGAACGGGAGAAGGGAAGGCGTCTTCTGAAAATGATGACGCAGTTGTTCTCTCTGTTGTGTAAGGTTATTGGTGTAAAGTTCGTTATACAGTTTTTTTTTAAACAGTGTCTACGTATATATCAATAGTGGAAGCACTCCGTCGGTTACGACGATGAGGGTTCCGGTTGATCCGAATCAACGGAACAGCCTGCTCGTGAAATTAACGTGTAAGTGGCTGAGCATTCCACAGACACGTGTACCCTTAACGTAGTTCTCGGGGGATACTCAGCGTGACACAGAGAGTGACAAGGCCGGCCCTTTGAAATACAGGTACAACAGAAACAGGAAGTAAGAGTGAGAGAAAGTTGTGGTGAAAGAGGACAGCAGGGATCACCACCATCCCCTGCCGGAGCGTCGTGGAGCTTTAGGCGTTTTCGCTCAATAAACACTCACAACGCCCGGTCTGGGAATCGAAACTGCGATCTTATGACCGCGAGTCCGCTGCCCTAACCACTGGGCCATTGCGCCTCCACATATATCAATAATTGTATGTTTGTATGATAATGTGTTTAGATAGGAGAATAGAGGTATAGGTCGTTTTATTCAAGTGTTTCACTGGTAAAAAGTATAAGATCTAGAACGTCAATTTTGTTTTTACTCTTTTCTATATTTCATATATTTATATATTTTTTGCTTACTTTCGATGCACACAACAATATGTTACTGAAGCTAGTTAAATAAAACTACATCTATGGTCCAACAAGGGGAAGTGACATTTACGTGATCGCTAGATCTTCGAGAAACAACCAGACAATTCTCCATCACATTATATTGTATCGCCGTAAAAAAGTGGACATCTTGGTTAATGCAGACCTAGATACATTAAGCTTAGAAAAAGTTGGTAAAAGCTGACGAAGCAACCTTTATGGGGTCGCTAAAAATGACAGGTATATCTCCAGCAAGTTATAATGATTGCGGCTTAAGAAAGGCAGGAAACCTTTGATAGTGTAGTCCTATGAATCACGTATCTGAAAAGCCGGCGAATAAACATGACTCGTAAGCTTTTTGATAACACCGGGTAACACGGTTTTTATCCTTGGGTAGCAACTGTTATTTCCTATGTGCTTACCCCTAGAAAGTATAAAAAATGGCAAATGTTTCATTCAAGCTTTGCTGTTCTTACATTTATTCAAACCCCAAAGAATCCCTCTCAGCACATGGCTGTGATGCTTCCCCGACTACTCCTGCTCTTGATCAGAGATGCACATATTGTCAGCCACAAAGAGGTACGCTCAATTAGTTAAGGACAAGCAACTGACAAGTAATTCTGAGGTATTGAGCAGGCAGAAACGTTAGTACGCTGGGCAAAATGCCTAGCCGTATCTCGTCTACCGTTACGTTCTGAGTTCAAATTCCGCCGAGGTCGACTTTGCCTTTCATCTTTTCGGGGTCGATAAATTAAGTACCAGTTACGCACTGGGGTCAATGTAATCGACTTAATCCGTTTGTCTGTCCTTGTTTTTCCCCTCTGTGTTTAGCCCCTTGTGGGTAATAAAGAAATAGGTATTGAGCAGAATATATGCTATAACAATATTTCTGCTTCAGTAGCTGAGCTCCTACTTTGTCTGAAATGTAATGGAAAATAGGTCAGTTCAGAAAAAATTGATGTTCAGGTGACAAAAGCAAAGTTTGAATGGAATAGTAGTAATTTCCTTTGATTTTTAGAGAGAAGCAAATAGGAAATAACACTCACAGACCAAAGACAAAAAAAATTAATTTTTTGACACATTGTATTAGGATTGCTGAATCAAACCTAGGCTAAGGCATCCCTAAAATGGCAAGATGTAAAAGTGAAGTAAATTTGGTCTGTTTATTGGGACGTGTTACAGTTAGTGAGGAACATGGCTTGCATAATAAGAAACCAGACTCTAATAGTGAATATATTAAATGCATATTGTAAAGAAAGTGTATGACATTTGAACTCTGTATTACTGTTATTTGCTTTATTGATAACTGATATCAACCTGAAACCAAGAACTGTGAGAGTTAAAAATTAATACCCTAAAATATTCAATATTTTTTTCCGCTACTTTGTATATTTGCGAGTGACCTATGTAATTTATGATCTCGGTTTGTCATATTTAAAATGTCCAAACGCATATACAGACCCCCAGCACACAGCGATTTCCAAGTTTCTGTGGTTTGAACTGAAGAATTGTAGAGTTACAAATTTTGTAATAGTATGAAGTTCTTCGGAAACCTAAATCACTTCCCATCGGTCAGCAATTACTGATATCCACTTAGATAACTTCATGCAGCATAGCATGGATTTGACAGACTAGCTTCCTTAGCGAGGACGATCTCTCTCTCTCTCTCTCTCTCTCTCTCCTCTCTCTCTCTCTCTTTCTCTCTCTCTGTCTCATTCTCTTTTTCTCTCTTTTTGTAGCACACACTGACGCGCACAATCTCATATGCTAATGGGAACTAATATTAGATGAAATCCTTGTGTTCAGAAGAACTGAGAAGCGGAAATTGTCGATGATGCACCCATTGTTTGTGTCTTTTCTCGGCACCGCCGCACTTCTTGCCCAACGTAGCTGGGAATATTTCTAATCTGCTGTCATGGGATGAACGTCAGCAAAAAGAGGAGTGGGCAAGTATGGCATGTATATTCATTTTATCCAATCCCTCGCTCAGCAACTTATCGCCAGCGAAATCCCTGATACCGTGACTTGTTTTTGTATCACTCCACACTTTTTCCACATAGTGGTGGCAAACCATTGAGACAGGCACCAAGATAATAATGAATAATCTTATAGAAATTACCAAGACTAAGTGGAATATCGTTTCAAGTTGATCACGCGGCCATTTTGATCCGTGACACTTGTTCACCAGTTTTTGAATTAATCAATCCATTAGGTAACAATCCATAGCGGCAAACCCAGTTCCAATACTATGTTTTGCCGCTTTCGATAGCAATTGTCCCTTCAATCACCTATAATCCATAGAAAATGAATCAGTGGATGTCGCATTGAGCAAGCAAGAAAAACAGCTATATTTAACAGAGCTGCAGATTTTATTACTCAGAGAGCAGAGAAAAGCCATGATCTCCTTTTAAATCTTGTTAGACTCAAATCAGGAACAGAATATTCGCTTTCTTTCCAAGAGATTAAACGGAAAGATAGCTAAACTGGTCTAATTTACGCAACACTACATGAAGTAACAATGTGAATACATAAATAAATTAGTTAATTAATAGTGCACTACATAGCATCTTTTATGCTTTACATTCTAGATTATTAAAAACTGATGTGCGTGGTAGAATTAATTAATTAATTTAGCCACATTGTTGGCGCCTTCAGGATAATATGAAGTAGACAAAATAGTTTCGCTCCGTTCGAATTTATATGTACTATAAATAGCTATAATATCATAATTTCTCCGCGAATATTGAGTATCATTAATCGAATGGAGGTATCACAAAATGAGAATCTTGAGAGTTCGATCCTCATTGTTTCTGCCCCTGGAGAAATACAAACTATGGTGTAACCACTTCTTTTTTCACAAGAGGCTGATTTGTATATTATTGAAACATATAGCCTACAAAATAAATTATAGATATGAGTATATATGAAGACTAAAATACATACACAAGCATGTGTATGTATACTGTTGTGGCAGACGCCCCCGGGTGAGAAGTGGGCTGGTCCACTACTAATAAATAGTGGATACAGTCAGTAAGTAGGGTCAGTCAGTGAGGTACGCTGTTCGGGCTAGTCATGCAGACGACGAAGTTGCGTCGTCATAATGCGGGACATATCAATGGCGACGAAGATTCGGAGGCCACGCAGTGGAAAACATGTTAAAAATTCCGAGGTGGGATTTGAACTACACACAGTGAAAAATATATTTTAAAAAAAGATACTGATGAAAAAATGTCTGATAAAACTGGAACTCTAAAACAGAACTGAACTACACACAGGGAAATATAATATAAGTCCATTCAAAGGATTTAAGTCAGGAAGCTATGTGTTAATAGCTCTACCGTTAAACAACGTAGACTGGTATTTTTGAAGGAAAAATATTTATAACTGTGTGCGGAGCAAATAATAATAAAAATAATAATAATGATAATAATAATAATAATAAGTTCTTTCGGAGGATTTTAGTCCGGTTGCTATATGTTAATAGCGCTTACGGTAAACAATGTAGACTGGTACTACCTGCGGCAATTTGTATATATATATATATATATATAATTCTGTGTGGAACAAGAAAAAGTCTGAATGAGAAAAGAAAAATAATTCTGGTTTGAGGAAAAAGAAATGACAAAAATAATAATGTAGTGTCGAAAGAGAAAAAAATGTGTATCTAGTTCTGTGTGTCCTTGTTTTTCTTTGTATCGTCTATCTGGATGTTTTGTTGTCACTTTTTTGTATCACCCAACTGTCTGGATGGTTTGCGTGCTTGTCCATTTTGTATTTATATATATATATATATATATATATATATACTTTATTTAAAGCAGCAGAAAATTCAACAAAATATATCTGAGTACATTTTCTGCTGAGATAAAGCATATTACTCTACCACTGGTATTTGAGTACTCTTTTTTCCACCTTGTTTCACATATGTGTTTACTCCGGTAATATATATATAATATATATATATATATATATATACAGAGATATAGATAGATAGATACATACATACATACATACATACATACACACACACACACACACACACACACAGACACATATATATATATATATTGTTGTATTTAGGAATGGTCATTTAGCCAGTTTAGCCAATAAAAACACACGCACTATATTATTGGCTAAACTGGCAAAATGACCATTCTTAAATACAACAATATCTGTTCCAACACATGATTTCACATTAAAAAACTTGCAAAACAAATATATATAAGGAACAGGAACAAGTGGTTAAAACACGTGAAACCAGATAAGAATGGAACAAACAAAAAATTTAGCCTACATCGGCTTTGTGTTTCGGAAACCTTGCAGTTCCAACGGGTTTGGATAGATTTGATACGTTAGTGGCGTTAAAAAGACATTGGATATGTCTGTTGGGTAATTAATGGAAACGAGATAGAAAAGCAAGTGAAACTAAAAGTGGGTGCTTTGCGATTGGGATGAGAGAAAAGCAAGGAGTGAAGAAAAAAGTATGCTTGAGACTATTGACAAGAGTAAGTGGAGAAAAAAAAAAAAACAAAACGTGTGTCTGTTGATGGTGAACGCAAATGTAAGGATGAATTAACGAGACGAAATAATAGAATAGTACAAGGTAACATGTACAACGCAGAAGAATGCTTGGACATAATCTTTAAACAAGTAATGTTCGTTAGGTGAGCTAAACGGTAGAACAGAATCGTCGCTAGAGTGGATGCAGAGAAAGCTGAAAACGAAGTGGGGCAGAGAATACAGGGGACACACAGTTGTGAGGGTGGGGTAATGAAAAATAGTGGAAAGAAATAAGTGAGAAAGAGAAAGAGAGAGAGGGAGAGAGGTGATGGAAATATGTGTTTAGTTGCTTTTGCATGTGTATGTATGGGAGTGTATATACATGTATATACATATACACAAATATACATACACATACACACATATGCATACACATATATATATACTCACACACGCATATATATTTACATATATATTTATATATATGTTTATATATTTATGTATGTGTATATATATTTATATATATATTGTTTATATATTAATGCATGTATATATATATATATATATATATATATATATATATTTATATATATATATATATAGAGAGAGAGAGAGACAGAGAGATACATATGTATATATATATATATATATATGTGTGTGTGTGTGTGTATATATGTCTTTGTCTCTCTCTCTCTCTCCATATATATATGTGTGTGTGTGTGTTTGAGTGTGTGCTTGTGCGTGTATGTATGTATATATTTACGTGTTTATGTATGTAGCGGAGTTATGTGGATAAATGCTTATGTTTATGGGTTTATGCCTTTCCTGACATTCCCAAGAACCAAGCTTGTAGACCCGGCGTGGAAATTTGACTCCAACCAAAGATTACAGAAAAATCAAACGATGTTAACAAGCCAACCAAATATAGGTGAGTGGTGCCATAAATCATGATTATTAATTTAGCAATGATTTTGTGTTTGTTTTTTTTAATATCTCGCCTAGCCTCTGTCTTCATCTTTGATATTCGAAACTCGAGAAATTTCTCTGTAGCCATTCTATGAAGACTCGTGTAAATCTGTAG
>NC_043013.1:46755695-46763195 GCF_006345805.1 Octopus sinensis | reverse complement strand
TAAGGCTGTATCATGCGCGGGACATAGAAATAATCGGACTGAATACCCGATCGCGCGGTTAAACCATTGGGAGTGAAGGACTCCTAGCCTTTGTTAGGGCATCCTTCTAGGAAAAGGTAACTCAGGTAACTGGGATAACTCCGACATAAAACCTGCGGCTCAGTGGTTACCGATGATGTTGACTTGTTCTTCTTTTCGGATTATGGCTGCTGTTGCTTAGTGAGTGGGATTGACTCAGTGCACAGCCTTTCCTCACTTTAAAAAAAATCTTCTTGCACAGGCATTGGATGATAACAACATTGATTAAGCTTCGTACAATAGCCATACTCGATAACGAGGGGGCAGCCACCATGTATGTATATATTTATGTATCATCTCCATCGTCATTTTATATTTACATATTCCTGATGAGCTGAATGCTTCATCAGTGATCTGCCCTAGACTCATCTGGTATTTGTGACCTTTCAACTGTAGATATCCTCACCCAATTAACCCAGGTTGATTTGATCAGTCTCAGACTTGTGTTCTATCAAAACAGTCATTGGACACGCTCTCTTAATCCAAAGCCATTTGGTGGTTTTCCTTACATTTTCTTGTCTAGAATGAATTGCTTTCTTTTCCATTTCCTTGAAACCCAAACTATCGAGACCTTAGCGGAGTAAGTAACTGACAAAATCTCTATTGGTTCAAAGTATACTTTCAACCATTTGCAATGGCAATTCTCTACCAATTGCTTTTACTTTTCGTTAGCGCTTGTAAAAAGATCCCAGGGTATTGCAACTTGCAGTATGATCAGTGGTGTTGTTGGCTTAAGAGGATGGTCATGTCTTTCCGGAGCAATGTTGATACTCTGTGCTGGGAGTGTTGAGCTGTGTACCGAGGTCGATATACAGCTACCAGTCAAAAGCTGTGAAAATGGAGTTTACCCATGATTTTGGTTATGGATAGTGTTTCTCTCCCTATTTCACAATCCTAATCGCCTTTTGGGGAAGCGTGACACTATTTACCTCCCCTGATGGCAGTGGCTAACTCGCAGTAACTAACTTGATCACCTGGTCATGGTAGCAGTAATAGCGTCTTTCTCCAAGGAATTTTAAGCAGTTGCTAGGAAAATGTTCTAAAAATCCTCTTTCAGAGCAGTGTGCAGAATGATGTCTCCTTTTCACCCCAGGTATGATGGTTAGTTAGGCTAACTTCCATTGTAAAAACCCTATACGGAAACAAAACGGGCATGATGGAATTCAGCCAGTATGTTGTTTAAGCAAATAATCTTGTATTGTCTCACACTCTCTCACCCTGTCCATGTTCCCAGCAATTTTAGTCACATAGATCTGCTCGCTCTCTCACCCAATACGATTGCCCGGGTCTTTTCCTGGATAAGACAATATTTCTCTCTAGTCCTTACCAATCTAGTTTGCTCTATGAATTGCCTCAATCTCACTCAACCAAGTATCCTGTTGCCCACCAGTTCGTTTTGCCTTACAGATGACTCTATCACGTGCACTCATTTCTCAGCCTTCAATTACCACCCTGTTTACACATGATACCATCTAGTACCTAGAGTCCCTCTGCTGTGGAAACCACATTTGTGTTGCCTGAAATTCTTCGGGGAAACCAAAGGATGTGATCTATACGATGCTACTTGTCCCATACAGTGCTGCATTTCTGAGGCTGCAAGAAAACACCAGACACTTGTATAAAGAGTCACTGATTTTTATTTCGAGGATCTCGACTATTGTCAGTGGAATCGTGTAAAAAGCAGGGGTCATAAACATCTGGGGGGAGGATAAAATAAATGTTGACGAACTTAAGATTTTGTGATCCTACTTGGTCGTCCTTGATAAACCAGCCTTCAAGGTCTTTTCTGAATTCTTGAATAGCAACAAATTCTTTTGAACTCGATTTAAAGAAATTTCCCTTTCTCTTTTCTGGTTGATCTATTATTGATAGGCTGGAGTACTTGATAATGAGAACATGGAACTTGTCAGTCTCCTTCTCGTTCTACAGAACAATGGACCTTGGCTTGCCATGCTTAAAACTCATCCCTACCCAGCTAATAAATTCCTCAAGAACTTGTTGGATATCATCATCATTGTTCGACCTTGGTCGAGACAATGGAATTTACCATGCTACGCCAGACTTCAGGGTCCATCATAGCATTACGGAGGTCCTGTTGCAGGATGCCTGTATCCCTGAAGATTACATTAGGGTTGGAGAGTGTGCACCCCCTGGTATCACAAGCAGATGGCTTCCAGAGAAGAGTAGAAATTACCCCATTTTCAGCTCTACGACAATGTCCAGCAAACTGGACTCTTCTACCGTTCACAAGAGATGACACAGGTGGTAGTTTCCCATATATTTGCATTTTGGTTGGATGACGCTTCCACGAGAGATTTTGAGCTCTCGTAAGGAGGCGAGTGTAGGTTCCATCCAACCGACTCTCAAGCTTCTTTGATAACGTCCAGGTTTCTGAGCCATATAGTAGAATTAGTTCGACTGTGGCTTTGAAGATTTTAAGTTTGAAGTCTCTACTTAGATTTGATAACCAGATCTTATGCATATCATTACAGGCTGACCAGGCCATACCGTTTCTAGTTAGAAAATCTTTTCCAGATGATGATATACTTACATCCTTGTTGGATATACTTACATCCTCGGTCCAGTGTCGTTGTGATGGTAATATCACCCATAAATTTTGATAGGGGGTTCTTCAGAAACAGGCTCCTACAACCTGCTTCGACTGTATGAACACCATGATTATCGAGCGAAAAATGAATAACAGAAAAATACAACTTTACGTATTTTTTTCAGGCAAATTCTGGCAAAAGAAAAGGAAAAAGGAAACGAAACCAAATGAAAAATTCTATCATTCTTGCTATAGCCCGAGAGAAATATTTGAAAACGCCGGAACTCCGAATCAATATTTTCATTTTTCTTACACCGAGAAGAGTAAAAATATTCTTCTCCATAGATTTTTACCACTGATAGTTTGTGTCTCAAACGTCATTTGCTGTTTACCTGTAAGTACAGGCATGTTTAATCATTGCTTGTTTTTTGCGTATTTAAACGGGGGTGATTATCTGTTATTTTCTATTTAAATACATTTGTGTTAAGTGTGTCAAGAATCCCATTTGTACTGTTCTGGATATTGAATTTTAGTATAGAAATTTTCTTGGTTTTCTTTTTACTTGTCTACGATGGAGACACCATCAATACATACCAGCTGCAATTCACACCAGCATTGTAGGTGTGCAATTAGGTACAACATTGAATTTTTATTATGGCCACATAGAACGTCATGGACGTGGGACCAAAGGAGTGCACATAGCTACTCCATATTTTCCTGGTATAATTTTCAGTGTATGTTATGCATATGATTATATCAGGAAAAAAGAAGCATTGATAGAAAAGATAACGCTAGAATAGAATCGTGTTTCAGTATATGTGGGTGTGTAATACAGAAAAGCCTTTAGCAGCTACAGAAAGAAATATATACATATTTTTTTTAAAATAAATTTATACACATTTTTTCATTCTTAAAATTTGTTTTGTTACATTTTCAATACAGTCTTACTTATTTTGTTTATGAATATCTTTTGGATATATCAAATGATATTCACAACAAATTAACAAACATGTATATATACATACCACGCACGTACACACACACGCAGATATATAAATACATATACACACACACATACACACTCACATTTATATATACATATAAATATACACACATACATATATATATACATATATATGCACATACATATATATAACATATAGGAAAGTTGAATAAGGAGACGAGCTCTCAAGATGTTGTTAAACCATTTATATCTTGATTTCTTCTACATATGTTTCGACGGATGCACTCCAAAATGTCCGACAGGATAAATTATGGCCAAAAATGCATCAATCTCATCAGGAAGGATAGAACAAACTCATCAAACAGACATGTTAGTAGAATTAGAAAGTCTTATAAAATGTAACGTATTTATTTTCATACCACACACGCGTACACACACTGAAATATGTGACGTGTAAATATAAACATTATATACCTACAAAAAACACAAACGTATACAAACACATATACACACACACACGCACTAATATATATACACATGCACATAAATATATATATACACCTATATCTACAAATAATAATATAGGATAAAAAAAGTTTTCAGAAAAAATTTCATCAAAAGTGGCAGTATATTGAAATACCTGTAAAATTTTAAATTATACACAATTTATAAACAAGGGTAATAGAAAAATTATTTCAATGCCAATATGCTGAGAACTAACTTTAAATCGTCAATTTCCACATTTATAATATACATTCACTATAGATACATGCTGTACTGAAATATATCTTTCTATGTATAAACATATACATAAATACATACATATACATACACACAAACACACATAAATATATATTCAAATACATACATTGGCAGAAATATACTCACAGACATATGCATATATATCTATACATATACTCGTACATATTCCCGCGGCAACAACATAGAAGCATGCTTATGCTGGAGTATACTTTACGATCACATACTTATACACATAAAGAAACGATCGTATGGATACTGAAGAGCATACACATCCCAAAATATCGATAGACCCAAACGCATAATTGTATACACATACACAAACTTACTTAAGTACATATACGTTATTCGTTCATTCACAAAATACTTATATACGAACAGGGGACGCTAAGAATTTTAAATGACGTTATCGAAACGTCATTATGACGTTATCGAAAGGGGAAGATGTAGAGAAAGATTTGGAGGAGGAAAGAAAGGAAGGATAAAACAAAGTAAAAAAGAGAGAGAGAGAGAGAGAGAGAGAGAGGGAGGAACGGGAAAATTCTAAATATAAAAAAGGCATGAAAAGAAAGGAAAGAAGAGGAAAGCGGGAAAAATTATAGGAAGTAAGATGGGAAAAAAGATGGGAAGAAAATTTGCAGAAATTATTATTAGGTTAAGGGTGTTCATACACATACTGGGCACATAGATCCCAAAGCATCGACCGACACAAACACACTATAACAAACCCATACACACACATATACATTATTGTGCACACTGCCAAATATACATACGTGCCATAGCAAAAATGGGTATGTACACATATAGATATAGGGAAAGCCAGGTAGTAAGTGAACTCTAGAAATTTAAATTGGTTTTAAGGAAATTAACTAGATTGGGCGAGAGAAGGAGAAAAAGAAGAGAAATATATGGAAGGAAAAAAAACAAGAGGTAGAAAGAGAGAGTGAAAAGGAACAGGCGAATTGTATACATGAAAATGCATAAAGGAAAAGTAAAGAAATGGGGTTAAGAGTTATGGGAAGTAAGATGGAAGAATAAAGAAAAGAACATTTGCAGAAAATATTATAAGGTTACCGGTGGATATTATTTGAAGGAACTAAAAGAGTAGTTTTTTTTTTTCCAATGAATACATTTGTAAACTCTCTCTCTGTGTAAATTTGTTTACCAATTTATGTTTAGAGAAGAGAATAAAATACTGCTCTTCCGTGCATAAAGGGCAGAAAAATTTCCCTTTATAATAAGGAAAAGATCTAGAAAGAATTTTCCATTCTAAAGAAAAAGATTTGTTAGAGACCTTGAGGTCAGAGATTAGTTTACTGAGTCCAGTAGAGTTCGCTTATGACTTTTTTTATTTCATGTTGGGGAACAGCCGATAGTCAGATATACCAAATGAAAAGAATATAGTCGCATATACTAATTCAAAGCCACGATCACGCACAGCAACCATTCAAACGAAGGACCTGTGCAATGGAGCATTTCCCTGATGAAACAAGAAATTTTTCATCAGCTTTCCTGGGCGAGTAATCTTCCGTAACAGCCTTAGTAAGTTGGCATAGTACTCTCCATTGACGGTGTGGTACCTTTCAAGACTATAAAATCGATCCCTCTTGCATCCCAAATAAATGAGGCCGTCAACTTCCTTGCAGATGAAACGACCTTGGCCTGCTTTGGAAAAGAAGAGGAGGGGCATTTTTACAGAAGGGGTTGTCTCTGTGCCTCTAGCACACAATGATGAACCCAACACTCATCCTGAATAAGGAAACGCTGAAGGAAACCCACTAGATCTATCTCAAACGATGTCATAGTTTCCCGTGTTGTGATCAGCATTCTGTGCATACAGAGCAGAAATCTTCGTTACCACGAAGAACATTCTCTCCTCTCTCATGCGATCGGCTAAGATCATTGAATATTTCATTTATAGTCAATTGCCCGTCATCTATCAACCTGTGGTGAACACGATCAATGTTTTCCTCGGCGTTGGCTGTTGCATAGCTGTTGCATGGCTGTTGCTGGTGCAATACTCTGGATTGTTTTCTAGGCCCTTACGTCTCCTTCTAAATTCAGCTGCCCACTTTTGCACTAAGGATATAAATGGTGCGTCATCCCCTATTTTAGCAACCATGTCTGCATGAATATCGTTTGAGGCTAAACCCTTTTTTCTGTTGATACTTTATAACAGTACGGTACCAGATTTTGTCACTTCTTTGAACAATCAGTTGCCAGTTTACGCGAAAAGAAACAATTCAGTCATTAAGAAGAAGGTTTGAAATTAATGCATGCAAAATTTCGCTGCTCTACCATGACTCCTTCATAGTGAACCTATGAATTTGTGAATCCACCCTCGTATATGTACATGTATTGATATGTGTGCATGTGTCTGTGTGTGCATGTGTCTGTGTGTGCATGTGTCTGTGTGTGCATGTGTCTGTGTGTACGTGTGGATATGATTGTGTGTGTGTGTGTGCGCGCGTGTGCGTGTGTATATAGGGGTGCGCATTGTTTGATCTCCATCGTTCTGAAATGCCTACTCCAGAATTAGAGTGTAAGTAACTGAATATTTCACAGATACATGCACCCTTAACGTAATTCTACAGCAGACCCAGCCTGGCACAGTGTCTAATATGTTTTGTTGTGCCTTTTGATTTACAGATGCAATCCATCTAAGGGTTTCCGTCCATACCATTCGGTTCACACATATGAAGCAAATCGAGGCTATGGAGAGAAAAATATTTTTCATCAGGTGCCACGCTTTGGAAACAAATCCGGGACAAATTAGTTACAAGATATACGCATTTGTCCATACTGCTTATATATATATAAATCCTGCTCGCTTAGCCAGCGGGGTGGCGTCATTCGAAGGCTAAAACAATGCGAACGCATTGTGACCAGCGATGTGTAACAACATCTGATGGTCTGGTCGGTCACGTGATCACGTGATATATATATATATATATATATATATATATATATATGGGCGCGCCTGATGTGTGTATGCGCGCTTATGTGTGTGTATGAGTAATATACAAAGAGAGACAGATAGACAGGCGGATAGAAATAGATAGATAGATAGATAGATAGATAGATAGATAGATAGACATAATTATACATAAAAAGCGGCGAACTGGCAGTCGTTAGAGTGTTGGATAGA
>NC_043013.1:46743195-46750695 GCF_006345805.1 Octopus sinensis | reverse complement strand
CCACCGTAGAAACATATTCGTCGTTCGCGCCAACCGCTAAGGGAGCTTCGATGTGATCGTTAGGTCTGCCAGAAAGAGCAGCCAAATTTCTCTCGAATCACACTTCAGAAATACGAAATGTTCACGCTAGAACGCCTTTAATTATAGATGAACTAAGTCAGGTTTGACCTAAGGCTTACACTTTTATATTTCGTTCATTTTAGAATTCAATTTCACTGAGGCAGTGGTGACAGCGGCAGCGGTGGTAATGGCGGTGGTGAGACTGGTGGGGGTGCAGCGGCAGCGGCGGTAATGATGGTTGTGGTGGCAGCGGGGAATAACGGTGGGGACGGTAGCATCGGTGATGACGGCGGCGGCGGCGGCACCGGTGGTGACGGCCACAGCACCGATGGTGAGTGCCGCAGCACCCGCGATGACAGTGATATCGGTGGTGTCACTGCAGTTGGTAGTAGTCTTAGGCGTATTAGTGGTGTGGTCACTTGCTAGGATATTTACCATAGGACACGAACTGGATGTTAGCGGTTCCAAGAAGTACTTAGCAACGCAGTATTTCAATTTGTGGGACTTACAAGAAAGAAATCAGTCATTTTGCGTTCCGTAATTTCGTGGGGATAACGGGAGATACGAAACGATGACTTTTAAATGGTTTCCGTAAGACTTTAACAATTCTGCTCCCTGCGGTTCCGACAAAGTAAAAACCCCAAAATTTTATGAGCCTAATTCCGTAAAGTTACATATCACTTCGGGTTTTTTCGTTTCATTCATTAATATTTTCCGCAAACGAAGACGGACATATGTACGAATACTTAAACGAAAAGTAGTTGATAATTTTTCCTCTTATGCCTGTTTGATTTTTCATTGATTCATAGTTCGATTAATACTTTTTATGAGACATGTGTGAAGAAAGATGTCGGAGATGTGACCATAATTGTCTTCCATAACGCTGCTCCAATCAGATTCTCAGATTTTTTTTATTACAATGTACTTACTTTATTCAGAGCCCATGATTTTGCAAAAGGAACTTGTAGAAAAAAAAAGCAGCTGTAACACTTCTTTACATTTTTTTTTCCGTTTTCTTTTTACTGTTTTCTTTTTTTTCTTTTCATTTTTTTATTCCATGCTCTTTGATTCGATTTACATCCATATGGAAACACATAAAGGCCATTATGCTTTGATTTATAGAATTTGAAGTTCAAAGGGAAGACTAGGCCTTTTCAGTTCAGCCGATTAAATGCGCTGAATATTTTCCCAGTCTTGACATCAATTGAGCTGTTTACTTGGGTAAATAAAGATTTTCTGACATCAAGTTTTCCTCCACTTCGTTAATATATATAACTACTGGAATGGCGATCTGATATGATATACACATATATACATACTTACATACATACATATATATATACATATACACACACACATACAACACACACACAACACACACACACACACATATATATATATATATATAAAATATATATATTACACGTATATATACATATATATAATATATATATTATGGCGGTGCCCCAGCATGGCCACAGCTTGTAAGCTAAAACTAGATAAAATAAAAAATTAAAAAATAAAAAATATATATATACATATATATAATATATATATGCATATATAACTATACATATACATATTACATATACATATACATATACTATAATATATATATATAATATATATATATATATATATATATATTATACATATATATACGGGTGATATTGGACTTAATCCGTCATCCGGTTTGATAGCATTTTTTTTTTTTTTGTTAGTAGAATTCAGATCCATTTTATAGAGAATTTCCCCCTTTCGTCTCACTAGCCTTGGAAACCTCAATAGAGGATGGTTGCTGCTTTTCACCTCCTAACTAAGCCATTAAAAACTGATATTCTAAACTACCATTAATTTGATGGAATAAGTCAGTGTAATGATCTTTACAAGATATCAGAACATTACAACGACATCATATATATATATATATTAATATATATATATATATATATATATATGTATGTATGTATATTATATATATAATATTATATATATATATATATAATATATATATATATATATATATATATATATATATATATATGTATATTTATTATATAATATTGGGAGAGTTTGCGGAAAAAGCAAAAGACGAAGACAGGTGGTGTACCAAACAAACAGATGTATTAGTATAACGCTCAGGAATAGAAAAAGTTTTTTACGTTTCGAGCCTACGCTCTTCTACAGAAAGGGACACAGAAAAAACAAGGAGAGAAAAAAAGGAGAGAAAAATATGTGTATGTGTGTGTGTGTGTTTGTGTAGGTAAATGGATATGTAAGTAAACGGATGCATAGGTACATCGGCAATATGGACAAACAAGCACAAACACACAAATACATATACACATCAAGACTGAAACACATGACCATATACACACACGTAGACTTCTCACACATACACACACACATGCATACAAACACACAAACACATGAATATGAGGAATGCATAGATGCATACATACACACAAATATATACACATGCATACATATATATATGCATACACACGTGTGTTTCTGTGTCTCTGTGTGAGCGTGTGTCTAGTTAAAATATCATAAAAGCACGAAGCTATTTGTAGCTCTTTCGGTTGTGCATTAAATTAAATTTATCTCTCACTAGATGAAGTACTTTTTGGTTGATTTCTACTTATATTGGATTTATATATATATATATATATAGGCCAAAAGTCACCCAATCAAAGTAACATAAATACTATTTGTAATGCTGTATTGACACAAATGGAAAAATGTGTCGCTCATGGAGGACTTCAGTTTGAACAATTTTCACGATGTTTCGTATTTAGATGCTTTCATTAAATTCATTCAATTGTTACACATAAATAAATCTTGGAATTAAATGGTTTTGATTTACTGGCAGATAACTTTTGGCCAACCCTGTATATATATATATATATATATATAATATATATATAATATAATAAACCTGTGATATATATATATATATATATATATAATATATAATATATATTATATATATATATATATATATATATGTATATGTATATATATACACACATATATATATATTATATATATATATACGTATATTCGTATATATATTGTTTTTATTAATATTTAGCAGAAGTGACAGAGTGACTCAAGGTTCGAGAGTTTCGTGCGTTAGCTCTTATCATATGACAGACTATTAGTATGACGTCACATCGTAAAAGTGTTAGAATATCTGTGTGACGTCAGATGATTATTAACGTGTAATAACATCACTAGGAGGGTGCAACATCATTAAGGTGCGAGATTATCGCTGAGAAGATGCGGCTACACCATTAAGATATGGCTAACATGACAGACTACACAGAAACAAAAGTAGAACAAAAAAAATCTTTCAGCCAGCAGCCAAAACACTTTGATTAATGTTTATCTGCTTGTGACTTGTGAACGTAAAGTTATTGTTTTTTTTATTAGTAAATTTTTTTTCACTGAGTTTACTAATATTGAGTTTACGGTGAAATTTGTGTTACTGTAGCTTCAAGCTGGAATGATATATTTTTCACTTCAGTGTAAATTATTTCTAAGCCCTGGCGATTCTCTTCTCTCGATTTTTCTCTCGTTAAGAAGTGTTTATTTTTCAATTATTTTCCATTCCTTTATAACAAATTTGCTTAGTTTGCGCACTAACACATGCGTATGTGTATCCATGTAATGTTTGCATGCATGAAGACAAACACATACATTCATATATAATTTTATATACATATCTATATCTATATATCTATATATATATATACACACATACATATATATATTACACCTATAATATATATATATATATTATATATATATATATATATATATATATATATATATATAGGTATCTATATATATATATATATATATATATATATATTATATATATATATATATATATATACATGCATACATATACACACACGCACATATAGATAGGTAGATATATAGTTCTATTTGTAGATATGTGCACTTATTTATGTATATGTATGTATGTATATATATATATATATATATATATATATATATATATATATATATATATATATATATTATAATTACATATATATATATATATATATATGCATACATATACGTATATGTATGTGTATATATGTATGTATGTTGTCAACAGGTGAAATCCAGAGACTGTATAGAAAACACTTGATGAAGGCTCAGGTGATTCGAACTTAAACTCCGATGTCTTAATGAGGGATGCATGCCACGGAGTAAAGAGTGGTTATGAGAAGAATCCAGATGAACAGATATGGAGACAATTATGAGGACAAGCAAGTTAAATATAACAGTTTGAGTTTGATATAGAAACAAAAATTTTTTATGTATACACGCAAAGAGAGAGAAAGCAAAGACTAAATATTCTCAGACGATGAATATCTAAGTATAAATATATATATATATATATATATATACAATTGCAGCGTGGAAGGTGTTTATAAGCCATTAAGAAACACACAAAACCGTTAGATTCACTTCAACATATAAATTTAATTTGTCAAAATATTTTCGTCGCTTTGAGATGCTGCACGAAGTTTTGTCAGTGAACAGGTCGCGGTCTCAAAGCGACGAAAATATTTTGACAAATTAAATTTATATGTTGAAGTGAATCTTACGGTTTTGTGTGTTTCTTAAATGGCTTATAAACACCTTCCACACTGCAATTGGTTTCGTTCCAGCACACGATCTCAGATCAAGTCACTCGCTATGCAAGTACATCTCCGTAATATATAGATGTTTATATTAATATATAGAACTTACACAGGGTACAAATGACAGAGAAAATGAAAGGGGAAAAAAAAGTGAGTTATAAGTCCAACAACTTTTTCTGGGGACACGAAGATTTATGATAATGTTGGTAGATGTAGTCCCCACAATATACAGCCCGCAGTCGAAGCAAATAATCATTGGTTAAATCGAGTCTTCGTCATCAGAGTAGAAAAAGAAAGACCGTATATTTCGGTTCATGATGTAGAGGAGTTTAAAGATTCCACTTTTAAACTTCTATGCATCATGGTGAGATACCAGCAAAACATTTCACACAGCCAGCAAGAAGCGGAGAAAAGATACTACTTTAAAATTATTTTCCAAAATATTATTCATTGTCAAACGAAATTTGGACCAATGAGATGACATAAGCTTAGACAAGGTTTCCGATATGTAATAACCCTAGTATATTTCGTTTTGGGATTTGGTTTGCAAGATTCTTTATATGAGTTCGTGTGTTGAAGCATATCCTATTGTGTTTGGGAAGAGTCATTTTCTTTTTATGCCTTATTATTTAACACACACTCACCGGTAAAATTTCCACTTTTTTTTTGTCCTAAAATCTTCGTTGCGTCTTGTAACCTTTTCAAATAGTCTTGAAGAGTCAAGACTATTGAAAAGTTTGCAAGACGCAAGGAAAATTTTAGGACAATAAAAATAAAATGAAAATAAAAATAAAATGACTCTCCCCAGGCACAACAGAATAACCCTAGTAATTTTTAGAGTTTTCATACAGAAGTAAAAACTGAAACACCAGTAGATGCAGATATACAGTGAAACCTGCCTAAAAGAATGTCTTGTTATCAAAGCTGAGGTTGTTGAAGTAAATGGTGTAATTGTTCCGGTAAATACATAGTAAATGGCGTAAATAAGTGTTCAGTTTATTCCATCATTGCTTATGAAACATCAAACATCAGCAGAGTTAAACAATTCGCAACATGCCTCAGGTACATCGCTGGAGGAAAGATCAGGAAGTTTTTCAAATGATTCTATGCAAGGCCAGCTACTGAAGGAAGTGGTCTCGATAAATTAGCTTAGTAATATATTCAGGACGCAATAGCCGAAACAAACATTTGGATAATGATTCGCTGGTGCAACAAGTATGAACAGCGTTCATAGAGCTTTGGCAGGAAGAATATGGAAAACTTTTCTTGTTGCCATCTCTGTCTTATGTTGCAAAAACATCCAAACTATTGCTAATTAAGATACAATCACAGACAATTATTTTCTAAAGAGTAATCTCAAAAGACATGCACTATTTGTAAGAATTAAATATCGGTGGAGAGCAAAAGTTTTGCTGCGAAATTACCTCTAACAAAGGTATTGCTTGACTCGACAAATAATCAAGATTCAAAAGCATTTACAGACGACTGAAAATTTTAAGTGCCATATGTAATGTTGGCTTCAAATTTTAGTACAAAGCCGGCATGTTCGAGAAGTGGGCCCAGTATTCTACTGGTACATATTTTACCGACCCCGAAGGGTGAAAAGCTAAGTTGACCTCGGTGGCATTTGAACTCAGAACGTAAAGACGAACTAAATAACGCTAAGCATTTTGTCCGGCGTGCTAACGATTGCCAGCTCATCGTCTTAATATCATATGTAATGTTGACTTTTCATAATATGAAACACAAATAGACTTATTAAATACCTCAAGGGGAAACCTGTGGCTATTACAATAGTTTTGTCATTTAGCTGCATTAACCAAAGAAACTGTTTTTAACTGCAGAAACGAAGAATAATTCAAAGGCGTTTAAGGGATGGGGGCTGAAACGTAGATGAG
This sequence comes from Octopus sinensis, assembly GCF_006345805.1. Taxonomy (NCBI): domain Eukaryota; kingdom Metazoa; phylum Mollusca; class Cephalopoda; order Octopoda; family Octopodidae; genus Octopus; species Octopus sinensis. The sequence continues at coordinate 46,744,070 of NC_043013.1, read as the reverse complement.
GCTACGAAAGGTAGATAAGTCTCATTTAAGAAAGCAAGACGGTTATCACTCATGTTATATGAATCAGCAAAGAAAATATGTCCGATATTGATTTCAACAACTCCAAGTGACAATGCAGCAGAGGTGGACATCCCTTCCTAGACTTGCGACATCAAGTAATAATCGTTTCTATTATAGGCACAAGGCCTGAAATTTAGGTGTGGGGAGCTAATCGACGTAATCAACCTCAGTGTTCAACTGGTACTTATCTCATCGACCCCGAAAGGAGGAAAGGCAACGTCGACCTCGGCACAATTTGAACTTGGGTGAGATGCCACTGAGCTAACGATTCTCCCACTTCACCGCCTTGGAACTAAATAATAATGATGAGAATTTATCAGCATGCCAATGAGTAAAGAATTCCAACCATGACTGTCTCAATCTGTTTTAGTCAAAGTATCTAGATCTTACACTTTCTTAAAGAGAGTGTGGTGTTGTTTGAGGGAAATATGATTGATATTTCTCGTAGTTCGAGCGAACGCATAAAGGCTGCCTCGTTGTCTTGTGTCGTATGTACTTATGGCGGCTCCATGGATCTGTGTGTTTCGGAATGCGACTTAGCTTATATGTATATACATTTGGTATCTGAAGTTATGGAAGGGATTTTTTCTCTGGAATGGATTTTTTTCTATTTCGTGGATCAGAAAGTTCGTGTGCATGTACTTAAATGTGATCTTGTTTGTCCATATGTGCGCGTATGTGTCTGTACATATAGGAATATAAGCATATATGTGTGTTTGTGTGTGTATAAATATATGTATATATGTGTGTGTTTGTGCGTTTATAAATATATATTGATGCGTACATATATATCATGCATATAAAACACACAACAC
>NC_043013.1:46723195-46738195 GCF_006345805.1 Octopus sinensis | reverse complement strand
GACCACCAAACACGCACTTAGTTTTAATTGTATTTAATAGTCTACTGTGGGACTATAACCTGACTTTGGTCCACCAAAACTTTACTATGACCACGCATGATACACCCGGATTATGTTACTCATCAATGACATAACACACACACACACACACACACACAAACACACACACATACACACACACATATATATATATATATATATATACATAATATATATATATATATATATATAATATAGGAATTATAACCGTGTTTCGTGGTCTGCTACCACAACAGCTCCTTTATAGGATCCAGTTAGCTCAAGACATCATCAGGAGGAACCACGTCCGGTTTCGGCCCCTACTCCGCTACCGTTTTGACGTGGCGCCTTCCCCCTCGCGGGGGGTGTCTTCAGCTCTGGTACTGGGTGCATGTCCTCTTTCTTTCTTCTGTTCCATGGCCTCTTCGGTGTAAGTCAACGAGTTTCAGCCGGCGACTGACAGACTTGTCAAATTTTTTCCCTTTAAATACCTGCCGCTAGTCTCCAGCAGGCAGCACCAGCAAGTTGTCACCTGACACTGTCTCAGCTTTAACTGACCAATGAAGGCGCGTAGTCTTAGCCCGCGCATTCTCTAAACGACCGCCACCTGTCAGTCAGCGAAGCTAATTCAGTGTCAGCTTGTCTCACCTAGTGATGTTATTTCCCGCCGGCATGTTATGACTTTCAAACCATTTTTGGTCTTCTCGCTTCAGCCATATAGAGAAGCTGGCTTTTTCGACCGCCTCATGTACTCTCCTTATTAGTTTTCGCAGCTCGGAGCTAGAAAAAAACAAATCTTCTTTTGAATAGCGTTGTCATTTTCCTTTCAATGATGCCTCTAGCCCCCACTGCCAGGTGGTAATACTCGACATTCCATCCCTGTTCTCTGCACTCTTCGATTAGTTTTTGGTACCTCTTCTTTCGTTCCTCTGCATTGCCGATGTTCTCTTTTCATGGCACTGTCACTTCTAGCAAAATTCCTATTCTCCTTTCTCTTTTCCATAGGACTAAATCTGGTCTTTTTGTCGTTTTTATTAGTGGAAATATTACTTGTCTTTCGAAATCCGTGGCCACCTCCCAGTATCCATTCCATCTTTTTCTGTCTCGTATAATTTACTTGTAGGCCTTGTTTTATATCTTTTCTCCTCCTTCTGGAAGTATACTTTCCTGCGCTTTTCTACTTTTGGGTACTCTCCTCTATTGTACCTCTCGATCTTCTCCTCGAGTGCTGCGCTTATGACGCCGAGGACTTGATTATGCCTCCATGTATATCTTTCTAGTGCTAGTCTGCAGTTTGACAGAACATGTCTAACCGTCGCTTTCTCTTCGCATCTACATTCATCGGTTGCTTTTATGTTCCACCGGACTAAGTTCGCCGGTGAGGGTAGAACGTCGAAGGTAGAATTGATCAGGAAGGATGTTCTTGCTTGTTCCCAAGCCCAAAGTTCTTTCCATGATATTCTGCGGCTGATCACATATTCCTCCCATCTCAGGCACTGTCCCTATTGACTACATTGCACCAAATGTACATTTCGCCTATCTTCTTCCTCCTTTCTCACTTCGTATACCACTGTCTCTTTCATCTCTTTTGCACTGCTCTTGCAAAATGGCCTGAAATTGTGCGACCCTAGGCCAGCTCTTGCTCCTTGCGTCGCTCCGACTATATCCGCGTGCCTTATATATATATATATATATATGAATTTATATATATATATATATATATATGAATTTATATATATATATATATATATATATATATATATATATTAGAAAAGAGCCACCATCTTCACCGAATGAGTTGCTAGTGTTTCGTCATGAGAAAAATATTTAATATTGCATAACCTCATTGGCCTACATTTACGAAGGAAAAATTCTGCTCTATTATGGGTTGGCTATGCTACTTGGTGGTTCTTCTCTAATTTATATACATATATACAATATATATATTATATAATATATATTTGTGAAATTTGATTAAGTATTATTTAATTTAATTTTTCCCTGTAAGTTTGGAATCATATTCCTTAATATTATTTATATATATATAATATATATATATATATATATATAAGCAATGATATAGCTCGCAGCTGGTACCCCTTTAATCATAGGTTAGCACCATCTTAGGTGAACTGAAGTTAAACAAAATCAACAGCGATATCATCAAAATGGTGCAGCTAATCTAGTGTAATTGAGTCTGCTTGTGTCCAACGTAATGCAATGTAAAGGGAGATATTTTTTCAGATCAATGTTGTAATTATTCAGCGATCAACTCCACATAGCATGTAAAGGCTATTCTCATCTACGCGGATTTGGAACAAATGAGCAAAGAAGTAAGAGACACTAATATATGACCCGTTCTCTGCTAGGCCTTTACTATAACCACTTGCCTAGATGCCACCTTCTGAAGTGCATTATAAGTCAATGATTACAGCTCTCACCTGAGCGCTATAGAGCTATATGGTCGCATTGAACCGAAGTTGTAAAAGCAACCCTTCCCTTAAAAATAAACGAAAAAATCCCCAAATAACTTCAACTTTTGAATTCCGAAACAATATTCTTAAATGTGACTTACGTCACAAATTTACATTTGATATTTGACGTCATAAATGTATAATTTATATCTTAAGTCATAAATTTACAATTTATATCTTATATCATAAAGTTACAATTTATGTCTTACGATATAAATTTTTAATTTATATCTTATGTCATAAATTTAGAATCTACCACACTTAGTATAAAATGTAAAATGTAAATGTAAAAGACACCCAGCATGATACTAGTCTCTGTTTTATAAGCCAATACCTGGTACTTAACTGTACTATACTATCCATATCAATTCAAAATAAATCTATAACCATCTGTGAGTGTGCATGTGCATGTCCATGTGTGTGTGTGTGTGTGTGGTGTGTGTGTGAGTAAGCGGCTTTCCTTTTAAAGTAATTAAAATACTGTTCTGTTCCGTTTGTACATGTTTTAGTATTCAAATAAAAGTTTCGATACGACTGGAAGTTCCTGTAAGCTGGTTGTGTCATGTCTTATCTTCATATACATCCGCCAGTCAACTGAGACATCTTTATAAACACACACACACACACACACACAACACACACACACACAGAGTCATACATATATCTGTATAAATATCTATGTATGCATATACACAGAAATGTATATATATATATGCATAGGCACAAATACCTATATCTATTTCTCTCGCTCTGATATATATATATATATATATATATATACATATGTATGTATAAATATATATATATATATATATATGATGGTGTATATATTATATATGTGTATATATATTTATACATACATATGTATATATATATTATACATACATATGTATATATATATTATATAATATATATATATATATATATATATATATATATATATATATATATATATATAGTTAATCCAAAAATGAAAACACAAAGAGAAAACACAACAACGCGAGGAAGTGGAACAAGTATAGTATTATTGGACGCTCAGGAAAGAAGGAAGGAAGGAGGGTTTAACGTTTCGAGCGGAGCTCTTCGTCAGAACATAGGAAAAGGAAAGAGCCAATGAAGGGAAGACAGAGGGAAAAAAATCGCCAACCGTACACACGAAGTCACGCATATATATATATATATATATATATATATATATATATATATATATATATATATATATATATATATATATAAATACTATATATATATATATCTTGTTATTCTAGATGCTGTGCACGGAACCAGAATTTCTAACTCGAGTCAAATAAAGCAAACTACTCCAAACCGCTGTTAGAGCATCCGCACGATGGGAATCAGGATTGGCTACTTTTTACAGATATCGAGTCGTTTAAGTTGTAATAATATCACCATTTGGGTTGACTTCACTATTACAACTTGTGTGGGTGTTTATGTGTGTCTGTGTGTCCGTGTACACACTTACATACTTACACACACGCACATATATATATATATATATATATATATAATATATTATATGTATGTGTGTGTGTGTGCGTGTGTGTGTGTGTGTGTGTGTGTGTGTGTGTGTATGTATGTGTGTGTACAAATAAATATCCCGGTTAGCACTCAATATTCGATATATGAAAAAATACAGATGCAATACAGGATCTTTATAACATACCATAAACAGAAATACAAGTTCAGTAAATAACTTTTGTGGAGGCACATGGCCTAGTGGTTGGAGCAGCGGACTCGCAGTCGAGGGATCACGGGGTTCGAATCTCAGACCGGGCGATGTGTGTGTTTATGAGCGAAACACTTAAGCTCCACGGGGCTCCGGCAGAAGATAATGGTGAACTTCTGCTGACTCTTTCGCCAGAACTTTTTCTTACTCTTTCCTCCTGCATCTTGCAGCTCACCTGCGACGGACCGGCGTCCCGTCCAGGTGGGGAACCTATACGCCAAGGAAACGGGGAAACCGGCCCTTATAAGCCAGGCATGACTCGAGAAGGAACAAACAAAATAACTTTTAACTATCATACAGACATAGAAGAAGGCGAGAAACAACGCCAAACGGCTAGAAAATATCTAAAGACTTTCTATCTTACCCTGCTAAATAACATTACATAACTTCATACAACGTGATGTTACACGTTATAATTGGAAGTTATGAAATTAGAGAACAAGTATAATTATTTACAACCTAATCTTATTATGAAATTATTAAAAAGGTCAAATTAATCAACTACAATCAAGAGTAAACATACCTAGTCACCGTTAGTTCATTTGAAAAGAATCTGCAGAAAATTGTACAGAAGATGTTGTATCTCACATAAGGATCCAGGGTGTATATATTGCTTATGTTTTAATTACTTTTTGAAGCATGTCGTATCATTTTTCTTGAAAGTTCTATCACAAAACAGCTTGCGATTTCACGACAAATCTGAACCTTACCTTGCTGTTGCGCTCACAGCCAGGGTCGTTATAAGTAAAACAGACCGTGATTTTCATAACCTTAGTGACGCAGATGCCATATTTAAAACTATGTGCTTGCGTCTGGCTCAAAGACAGGGCTGTCGAGAGCGGTGAGATGGCAGAATCGTTAGTACGCCGGACAAAATGCTTGACGGAATTTCGTCCGTCTTTGACGAGAAAATAAGAAGAGCCGTTGGCTAATTCGAGGAATGCTCGAACACAGTGCTCCTTTGATATATTGAGGAATAAGGAACCTGTAACCGCCGAAGCTATTGTTCAAAACTTGCAACAAATAAACAAGCAACACCTTAATAAATTAATAAAATAAATAAATAAATAAATAGGTGCAGCCGTAGCTGTGTGGTAAGAAGCTTGCTTCCGGACCACATGGTTTGGGTTCAGTCCCACTGCGTGACACCTTGGGCAAGTGTCTTCCATTATAGCCTCTGGCCGACAAAAGCCTTGTGAGTGGATATAGTAGACGGAAACTGAAAGAGACCCGTCGTAAATATATATATATATATATATATATAACGTTAACGTACAGATCTACTTGGTAAAATTGTTAATTAATTGATTAAATAATTAATTAATTTAATTAATAAATTTTACCCTTCTATTATATATATATATATAGTCAGGGTTTTGACTGCTATTTCGGCATGGTGGTGTCTCTCAGACACCCTTATTTTTAGTTGTAAAAAAATTATTACCTTTGTATGGTATTTTTCCCATGCTGGCCACTTGATAATATCGATATTTAAATATCGATATTATCTTTATTTATAAATATATATATATATATATATATATATATATATGTGTGTGTGTGTGTGTGTGTGTGTGTGTGTGTGTGTGTGTTTGTGATTTGTGTGTGTGTTTACGTCACCGTTACTTAGTAGTTCGGCAAAAGAAACCGGCTGAATAAGTATTTGGCTTACAAAGAATAAGTCTTGGGGGTCGATTTGTTCGACTAAAGGCGGGTGTTCCAGCATGGCCGTAGTCAAATGACTGAAATAAGTAAAAGAATAAAAGAATAATATAAATAAATAAATGAATAAATAAATAAATAAATACATATAGTGCTTTGACCTCGAACATTCTACAATACTAATTCTCTTGGGAAAACATGGACGGCAAATACCGCAAATAACAAAGGCGTCATTAGGGACGGTGAGAAAAACAAATTAAGAGAGAAAAAACTTCACTTAATACATTATTTAATTGAAAGAGTTAAGCTCACTACCTACCCAATTTACTGTGTGACGTCAGAAGCCGTTTGAAGCCATTTTATTTTGCCGACATGACAAATGGCGTTTGTAAAAGTGGCATGAACGTTACAACATTCCGTTTGCCGTCCTTTATGAATTGAAGTCTGTGTAGGAGTTAATCAAAGAAGCTTATAATCTTACACACTCACACATGCACGCATACATGCATACCTGCATTACAAATATGCATATATACATATACATGCGTTATATAGCTGGCAGAAACGTTAGCGCGCCGGGCGAAATGCGTTGCCGTATTTTGTCTGTCGTTACGTTCTGAGTTCAAATTCCGCCGAGGTCGACTTTGCCTTTCATCCTCTCGGGGTCGATAAATAAAGTACCAGTTTCGCACTGGGTCGATGTAATCGACTCAATCCCTTTGTCTGTCCTTGTTTGTCCCCTCTCTGTTTAGCCCCTTGTGGCTAGTAAAGAAATATATATGTATATGCATATATATATACGTAAGTACGTACGTATATATGTGTCTTTGTGAGTGAATGTGTGTGTATGTGCGTGTGTGTGTGTGTGTGTGTATCTCTGTGTATATATTCTTCTGCTAGTATCAGCTCGAGAGCTGCGGCCATGCTGGGGCACCACAACTATATATATATGGAGTGAGAGAGATATAAAGTCGGAGATAGTTATACGTATGTCTCTCATGCGATTTCACACGTTAACGATGCAGACATACAGAATATAAAAAAAGAATAATATAAACATATACAAGTATGTCTGCGTGCGTACAGACAGACAGACATACAGATAGACAGATAGACAGAAAGATAGATAGACAGATAGATAGATAGATATATAGATAGATAGATAGATAGATAGATAGATAGATAGATAGATAGATAGATAGATAGATAGACAGATAGATAGATAGATAGATAGATAGATAGATAGATAGATAGATAGATAGATAGATAGATTGATTGATTGATTGATTGATTGATTGATTGATTGATTGATAGATAGATATATGGGCTCGAAACGTAAAAGACTTTTCAATTTTCTCCGAGCGTGAAACTGATATACTTGTTTCTTGTTCCTACACCTGTCTTCGTTTTTTTGTTTTTCTATAAATTTGAACTAGATTGATAAATAGAGATAGATAGATAGAGAGAAAGAGAGAGAGAGAGAGAGAGAGAGAGAGAGAGATCAACTGACAGATCATTTAAAAAGAGTAGCTCATAACCACATAGGAAGAAAAGTTATAAATATCCATTCTTTGCGTCTATTCTCTCTCCCAACCTCTCTCCTCTTCCTCCTCTCTCCTCTCCTCCTCTTCTCTCCCCTCTCTCTTTCTCTTTTGTCATTCTCTATATAATGGTACACGCGCATTACACGCACAAATATATATACACTTCCACATATATGAGAACAGTATTATCTGTCTATCTATCACTCAATGTGGTTGGATGCATGTATACAGATAAAAATACAAAGAATTTTCTCAGCACGATCTTTAATTTAAGTAAATATTAGTTGACTAGCGAAGCAAAGCTAACAACTTCTTAATTTCAATAGTTGTGACTTAATAAGCTGACATAATGTTAGGTGGCGAACTGGCAGAATCGTTAGCACGCCGGGCAAAATGCCTAGCGGTATTTCGTCTGTCGTTACGTTCTGAGTTCAAATTCTGTAAAAGCAGACGAAATACCTATTTCTTTGCTACCCACAAGGGGCTAAACACAGAGAGGACAAACAGGGACAGACAAACGGATTAAGTCGATTATATCGACTCCAGCGAATAACTGATACTTAATTTATTGACCCCGAAAGGATGAAAGGCAAAGTCGACCTCGGCGGAATTTGAACTCAGAACGTAACGGCAGACGAAATACTGCTACGCATTTCGCCCGGCGTGCTAACGTTTCTGCCAGCTCGCCGCCTTATTAATAAACATATTGATTGCAAGAATCGAAACGATGTGAACAGTTTTGAGCATGGAAAGGAGAAAGTGGCAATATATAAAGGATACAGATCGAAGTATTGGAGAAAATTTTGAAGAATATTTGAATAGTTCTATTGAACTCCGAATTTCACCAGAAGAGCATAGACAAAAATGATGAGTTAATCAATGATTTCAGTCTAGAAGCCAAAAGCGCACTCGAAACATTCAGCGTCACGGAATTGGGCAGCTTGGAGAATTGCAGTTCAAAACACAATCGAAAACTTGAGGTTGTAACACCAGTTATTTTTAATCGGGGTTGGTATTGCCCCACGCCAAATAAGGGGGTTTATTATGCTTAATACATCGACAGCTATTTAGTTGCATTGTCGTCTGTAATGGTCGAACAGATTAAAGGCGTTCTGATTGTGACCACATCTGTCAACTAAATTATCCAATGTATCATTTGTTTTTTTTAGAATAGTTGTTTGTGTAAAAAGTTTGCCTCTTCTTTTTCGCAGGACGAACATAGAGGCTTCTTTGTGGAGGTGGCCACAGATGGTTATAGAAAATCTCAAGTGTTGTTTCTTCTGTGAGGTTACGAATACGTTGAGTGTATTAGGTTTATACTTGTCTATACTTACTTGAGTAGGTACGTGAGTGTCTATACATAGGATCTTTTCGGTTTGAACGGCAGTTTTTAACATAATTTCTAGGTAACTAAAAAATTTTTAACTTCGTATACTGGTAGAATGTGTTTATAAAACATCTTTTTCTCTTGGCTTTATTGAGAAAATTCTATAGTTTGTAAGATATTTGTTGTTGTTTTTCTTCAATTTCTGCAATTTCAACCAATCAATGACGTGTATTGAGGTAAAAACATTCTGTACCGTATGAATATGTCCCGCATTTAAGAAACAGATTGAGTTTATTTACATTTGTGAAGAAAAAAAGATACCCTTCCCCCCACCCCTAACCCTAACCCTAAAACAGATTGAAATGCAATAGATCGATACTAGGTTCATAATTATGGGTGACAATTTCATATGACACCGCTAAAAAAAACTGCCGTTCAAACCGAAAAGATCCTATACATACCGTTGATACCCGGGTATACACTGTACTGGACTCTAACTTGGTGTCATTATTAAAATACCTTCAATCTATTAGATCCTGCAAATAATTATGTACACACACATGTACACAAACACACGCACGCACACACGTACACACATACATATGTATGTATATGTGTACACATATCCATATATATATATTATATATATATATACGAGCAAAACGCCTCCCATCGAATGGACGGAGCTGAATCATATCTGCTGAATAAAAAGCAATCAGTGTTTTCTTTTCATTAAAAAATTATTAAGCATGACTTTATTTCAATAAAATTTTTGGTTTTTGTTAAACAAAGTTACGGCAAAAAAGACTTCTTGAGAAACCAAATAGTCTTTCCTTCCTTCATGCCAAGTTTGAAGAAAATATCTCTTTTGCATCTTACTTTTTTGGTCTCTTAAATATACTGCATTTTGTGATATTATTTAAAGCAAGCAGGCTTTTTTTGCGCAAACTGCGCGTGCATTTTTTCTCGCGTACGCGTAGTATCGATCGCAACAGCTGATGTGCTTGCGCGTACAAATGCACGTTCCCACGGCTTTATCGATCGCATTCTCACCTGGAATTGATTTTTGTAATTATTTCAAGACTTATACACGCCCTGATACCGTGGATATTTACATATCAAATTTGGGCGCAATCAGATGGAGTTTGCCCGATATCCTAGAAGACACACACAGACAGATAGAACGGATTTTATATAATAGATATATACATAAATATATACATGCATATATATATACATATATATATTTTAAGGCGGCGAGCTGGCGGAAACGTTAACACGCCGGGCGAAATGCGTAACCGTATTTCGTCTGCCGTTACGTTCTGGGTTCAAATTCCGCCGAGGTCGACTTTGCCTTTCATCCTTTCGGGGTCGATAAATTAAGTACCAGTTACGCACTGGGATTGATGTAATCGACTTAATCCGTTTGTCTGTCCCTGTTTGTCCCCTTTGTGTTTAACCCCTTGTGGGTAATAAAGAAATATATACATGTATATAGATATACATGTATATATATATACATGTATATATATATATATATATATATATATATATATATATATGTAGGTCCCGGGTTGAGTCGGGGTTAACCACAGTAAATAAGGTACTCAATACATAGCAGAGTAAATTAATTTATTTTATAGAAGGAGCTTCTGATGATTTCTTTTGAATGAAACAGTTCTAGTCCTGCAGAAGCTCCTTCTATAAAATAAATATATATATATATATACAGTATATATATAGATATATATACACACACATATATGTGTATGTGTATCTGTATATCCGTATGTATATGCACATACCAATATATGTGTCAATAGATATATGCGTATATATGCATTATATATATGCATGTAATTATGTATGTACGTATGTATGCATATATGTACGCATGTGTGCGCGCATGCGCGTGTATGTAAAACTCTAAAGATTAAATCTCCATACTGCAGTGTATTTACATTTGACCATAACGGATAAGATGTACTGAAGATGGTAAGAGGTATTTCCAGCCGTTAATGAAGCGTACGGCCACCAGAAAACTGGACATTAAAATGACCAGCAGGATTACACAAAACAGCAGAGAGGAGAATGGAATGGACAGAGCACCATGGCCACCATAGCAACCTCGGCTATTTCCGGAGTAAGACCATGAACTGAGGTCACCTCCATAAATCACTATAGTAGGGAGATAGTGAGAGTGATGGTGGGAGTGGCAGATTAGGAGAGAGAGAGAGAGAGAAGGAGAGAGGGAGAGTAATGATAAATGTAGAAGAGTAGGAAGTAAGATAAAGTAAAATATATACAATGCATTGTTTAATATAGTTGTTCTCAATTGGGGTCAATATGGCCCTTAGGGGTCAATATAAGGTTTTGTTGTGCCATAATTTGCCTATATTTCTACAACGCAAAATAATTTTTTTTTTAATTTATACAATTCGTAATAATAATTAATCATAAAAATATAACAGGAATTTAAATTTTGGCACACGGTCAACAGCTTCGAAGGAGGAACTTAGTCGACTGCATCGACACCAGTACTTCACTGGTACTTATTTTATGAGGGTCGTTCCCATTGGGTAAAATAGAAATCAAAGGGTTCCATAGGTGAAAGTTAAAATGGTTGAGAACCAATGGCTTAATACATCGCAAGATATTATAATACACTGAAAATTCGAGTAAAAATGTCGGAAACCTCTTTTGCAGAAGATTGTAATCCTATTTTCTCTTACATCACTCATTGCTTCTTCAAAAGGAGAAAAGAGAGCGGATAATGTCGAATGATGTACAAAAAATATGGAACATCTGGAACATGTTTGAATATTGCTCTGCTCAAACAGAAGTGACCTGGAGCAAAGCTATTACGAGTACAAAATGGAAATGATAGGAAAATGAATTAAGCGAGAGAGAGAGATGGGAAGAAAGTAATGATGAATGTAGAAGAGCAGGAAGCAAGAGAAAGTAAAATATATACAGTATATTATTTAATAGTTCTTAACCGGGGTCCATATGGCTCTTACAGATCAATAAAGGGCTCAATGAAGAGAGACAGTTATTGTTTGGTAGCTAATATTTATTTAAACGCGAAGTGTAACCTAGTGGTTTGCTATCATAGTGGAGACAATTCCTTCTAGATTTAAGTAGTAGTAAGTTTGAAAGTTTGAAGAGAAAAGAAAGTGTTCAGAATAAACACACTTGACATTTCTTTTTCCTAAACATTTATATAAAGATACCGGTGTTTAATTAGTAATTACTAGAACGAATACAACCTCGATAAAATGTGCAGTGACAACGAAAGGCGAAGTAACGAAATATTGGTTTCAAATTTTGACACACGGTCTGCAGCTTCGAAGGAGGAACTTAGTCGATTACATCGACACCAGTACTCCACTGGTACTTATTTTATCAACCTCGAAAAGAATGAAAGGCAAAGCCGATTTAAGCGGAATTTGAACTCAGAACACGATGACAGACGAAATACCACAAAGCATATTGCTCGCCTTGCCAACGATCCTGCCAACCCGCGGGCCTCATTTATGATGAATGTTGATGCATGAAACGACTGGACTTATAAGACCGCCACTGCCCATACTAAAAATTCCATACGTCACATGAATTAAAGCGCCACATTTATCTAACTTGTACTTGTACTTGTGGCGACATTCACCTTGGGCGGGTTGAGTAGGCTTCTTCTACCACCCTCGAGGCATCTCGAACCATGGCAGCCCACGCACGACGGTCCTCGCCAGTTCACTGGAGATAGCGAGCCAGTCACGGTTTCATCGGCGCAGGCCGACCACCTGTGGTCCCGTGAACAGGGAGAGGTCCTCCTTGATCGTCGTAACCCAGATCTTCAGCTGCCCGCCCGCGCGTTTCCGCCAATTAGGGAGTGGAATTGGGAGAAGGACATCACGGCTCAGTTCGCACACCGGACGCCTACATGCATGGCCAAACCACCGCAAGCGCCGTCGCAGAAGGACAGATGGAAAGGGCCACAGAGACAGGTGAAGTCGGAGATTGGCAGAGGGAACTCGATCCACACGACGGCAGCGAAGAATGCACCGGAGGCAGTCATTGTCGAAGACTTCCATCCTTCGTTGATCGACCACCCGCATAGGCCACGTTTCACAGCCATACAGAAGTACTGTACGAACGACGGCCTGATATATTCGCCCTTTAGTTACCGATGAGATCTCCCTTCGGTCCCACAGACACCACTTTAGGCGTCCAAAGGCAGATCGAGCAGCATTGATGCAATGATCGACCTCAGCTGCTCCCTGACCGTTTGGGATCAACGTTGAACCCAAGTAGATGAAAGACTCCACATCCTCCAGGTCCTCGCCCTCGAGAGATATTGACTGCCAGATGTCAGTCGGAACCAACGACCTCATCACCTTCGACTTGGCGAATGTGATCACCTTCCACTTACACGTACAGTGGGGTGGATTTCAAGCTGAAATGTTCATTTTATAAGTTGGCGAATGCATTATGAGTAGAAAACAATCCTTTCTAACATCGGATATGTGACAAACGAATTAGTGTGGCGGATATAGTTGACTATGTCGATAACTGTACTTCATTGGTATATAAAACTCTGTATTTCAATAGTGCTTATGCGGAAGGATTAAAGGCAGCCGGGCATGATACGCCATTTCGTCATAACAGAACAAAATGCCACGAAGCATTTTATTCAACGCTCGAATGATTACGTCAATTCACTGCAATATAAAATGATACATACACACACATACATACATACATACATGCATACATGCATACATACATACATGCATGCATGCATGCATACATACATACATACATACATACATGCATACATACATGCATGCATACATACATACATGCATACATACATACATACATACATGCATGCATACATGCATACATACATACATGCATGCATGCATGCATACATACATACATACATACATGCATGCATGCATACATACATACATACATACATACATGCATGCATACATACATGCATGCATACATACATGCATACATACATACATACATATATACATACATACATACATACATACATACATACATGCATACATGCATACATGACATACATGCATGCATACATACATACGTACATACATACATACATACATATATACATACATACATACACACATGCATACATACATACATGCATGCATGCATACATACATACATACATACATACATACATACATACATACATACATACATACATACATACATACATATATACATACATACATACATTAACGGCTTGATTCTATAATCATCTAATTAGCTTTTTTCTTTCTGGTTTTGAGAATCCTAATTTCTCAGGATCGGCACTTTGGCAGTTTGTTAGATATCCCAGGTCTTTGGTAACTACAGGTGTAAACCTAAACTTGTAACCCTGGTAAAGTAGCTGTAAATTTCTCAGCAGTTCAGCATAGTTTTTTTAGGTGGGGGGCGGTGCTTATCTCTAACTTTATGTTGACGCCCGTTTAGCACTAATTTCCACTATTGTACATTATCTCTTTTCTCAGTCCCAAATCACTCTGTGTAGTCTATTACCATTTTCATTTTTTTCATTT
The DNA here is from genome assembly GCF_006345805.1 of Octopus sinensis. Taxonomy (NCBI): domain Eukaryota; kingdom Metazoa; phylum Mollusca; class Cephalopoda; order Octopoda; family Octopodidae; genus Octopus; species Octopus sinensis. Next base: position 46,723,826 of record NC_043013.1, on the reverse strand, counting down.
TATCTAGTTTCAGCTCACGAGCTGTGGCCATGCTGGGGCACCACCATTCGGTATTGCTACATGATTTTACTTCACGAATGCTTTTTAGCAATTGACATTTGGTGCATGAGAGAGTTTGATGCAACTACCCTCATCTGCACCTCCTGCCGTGAAATTGGTTCATCTGGGACACCTGACAGGAAGAGGTCCAGCTTTATTTTAAAGACATCTGCATCAACCCCATGCAGTTCTCTCAGGTCCTTCGGGAGGATATTGAAGAGCTGTGGACTTCTGTTTACATTTTATTAAAGTTTGCACTGGGATATTCAATCAGTTTTCTTTCATATCATGAGTGGCTATGATCACTGCTATACTGCATATATACTTAGAAACACACACACACACACATACACACACACACACACACACACACATATATATATATATATATAGTGCGTGTGTGTGCATGTGTATGTACACATATGTGACTATATGATTGGTTGTATCGAACGAACAAAATAATAAATGTGTCTTGATGGAATCGTAAGAGAGAAACCAGATATAGAAGAACGTTTACTAATAAATATACCAATAATGTGATAGCAAATCGCATCTTCTGTAGCTGCCTGGAGATAACCAGGTTAAGATGGAG
>NC_043013.1:46715695-46718195 GCF_006345805.1 Octopus sinensis | reverse complement strand
CTGCTCGCGTAACATCTGTTCTGTTAACCCCACATTGGGGATCATATGATTTCTAACAAATGATATTACACACTCACACACTGATTATTAATGTAGAATGCGATGCACACACCACACACACACACACACACAAACACACACACACACACACACACACACATAGACTTACATTCACATATGTGTGCGTGTATACATACAATCATACATACACATACACATATATGTGTAGGTGTGTTTTTCTTTGAGATATACTTAGCTTCTTCATGGAATTCAATGTCGGTCGCTAACAAAGTGACAAGACTCTTTCCGTTACGACAGTTCCCGAAGTTTTTAAATATGTGAAATTTGTGTGTTAGTGTATGCAGATGCACTTCTGTTTAAACATGTTTGTGCTTGTGTGTGGTGTGTGTGTGTGTGTGTGTGTGTGTGTGTGTGTGTGTGTATGGTGTGTGTGTGTGTATGTGTGTGTGTGTGTATGTGTGTGTGTTGTGTATGTGTGTGTGTATGTGTGTGTGTGGTGTGTATGTGTGTGATGTGTGTATGTGTGTGTATGTGGTGTGTGTGTGTGTGTGTGTGTGTATGTGTGTGTGTGTGTGTGTGTGTGTATGTGTGTGTATTGGTGTATGTGTGTATGTGTGTGGGTGTGTTGTGTGTGTGTATGTGTGTGGTGTGTGTGGTGTGTGTGTGTGTGTGTGTGTGTGTGTGTATTCATTTAAAGTATCTCAAAGGAACTTTGGAATCTTCACTTTACTGCTAACAGGCTGGATTCAAGGATGCGCATCAGTTTCTGAGAAAATAATAACTATTTCCAGATTTTTGTACAAAACTAGAGTTTCATAGCCTAATGCACATACGAGGATAGACACAAAAGAAAGTTTATAACCAGTGCACAAGAGAAGTAAGGACGTTTGTTCTCAACATATTTGATCTCTATTTCCTATGTCTTTTGCTCCTTATATCAAAGAACAATGTCAGGTCTGTTATAGCTGCATCCGATTTCTGTATTTATTCGAATATTCCACAAGCACTGCGTGTTTTTAAAGTTGTAAATGCATTTTGGTCCTAAAAATATAAATGCGCCCTTTTTAAAGCCTAGCCAGGCTCATGGACGCGGTTTCCCGGTTTCTATGGCGTATGTGTTCCCCAGCTGGACGGGACGCCAGTCCATCGCAGCGTTACTCATTTTTGTGAGTAAGTGGACTGGAGCAACGTGAAATGAAGTGGTTTGCTCATGAACACAACACGTCGCCCGGTCCAGGAATCGAAACCACAATCTTTACCATCATGATGCTGACACCCTAACCACTAAGCCACGCGCCTCCACCAATTTGGTCCTAACTTACTATTAAACGAGCAGTTAAACCATTGGGAGTAAAGGACTCCTAGCTTTTGTTAGGGCATCCTTCTAGGAGAAGGTAACTCAGGTAACTGGGATAACTCGGACATAAAACCTGTGCCTCAGTGGTTACCGATGATGTTGACTTGTTCTTCTTTTCGGATTATGACTGCTGTTGCTTAGTGAGTGGGATTGACTCAGTGCACAGCCTTTTCTCACTTTAAAAAAATCTTCTTGCACAGGCATTGCACGATGACAACATTGATTAAGCTTCGCGCGATGGCCATACTCAATAACGAGGGAGCGGCCACCATGTATGTATGCATGCACGCATGTATGTATGTATGCATGTATGTATGTATGTATGTATGTATGTATGTATGTATGTATGTATGCATGTATGTATGTATGCATGTATGTATGTATGCATGTATGTATGTATGTATGCATGTATGTATGTATGTATGTATGTATGTATGTATGTATGTATGTATGTATGTATGTATTGATGTGTGTGTACTTGTCTGTGTTTCTATGTATGTACGCTATGTATATATACTGATTTTAATCTGGGTATATTCCTGGTAGTATGCCGTTTAACGCACGTTCGCTGTTTTCGGCTAGCTGATGTCATCAGTGATATGGATATAAATGCCAATGTATTTACTTTAGGAATTCACAACTGTCCGTCGACTAAATAACATGTGATGGAGAAAGAAAATGGAATTCCCGAGATTCTTTATTAATCACGATAGTTTCGACCCATCGTGTATCGATTCCTCGCCGGTGAGTTTCTGTACAACTGGTTGTAGTGCATCGTTCGGTATAGATGGGCCTCGTCAGGTGACTTTGGAAACGATATCCCGCTCTTTAATCTCTGTTTCGGTTATTTCGATTCGAATACATTTCGTTGTTTGCCTGTAGCTAGTGGAATACTTGAGAGATTATGGTTCTAAATCATGATCTCTCTCCTACGTTGCTAGTTACAGGCAAAGAACGAAATGTAATCTAAACGAAATAAGTGAAAGGGAAATTAAAGGGCGAGGTACATTCTGAAAAGTCACCTGATGAGGCACATCTACACCGAGTGATGCTCCATAACAGATTGTACAGAATGTCACCAGCGAGAAATCGATGCACATGGGTTGAAACGATCGTAGTGAT
>NC_043013.1:46673436-46715595 GCF_006345805.1 Octopus sinensis | reverse complement strand
TCGAGCCTACGCTCTTCAACAGAAAGGAACACGAGAAATAACACAGTGAGAAGAGAGAGAGAGCGAGAGAGAGAGAGAGAGAGAGAGAGAGAGAGAGAGAGATTAAAAATAAAACTTGTTGATTTAGCAGTCAATCATGTTTATAAAGTAAAGACTATTTGCCAACATAATGTGGCAATAGAGGTTTATTGACGAAGGAGATTGTAAATTTTTCCAATATCGAAGTTCGATGAACTGAAATAGTTATTTTATAGTTGCTGGTTAGCAACGATGGTTGTATGCGAATGAAAATCTAAATTTAGGAATGGAGTCGGTAGAATCCAGGCTACATATGTTTCCTAGCCAGCAGAACCTGAGAAGTAATAATTACTCAACGTGGGATACTCAGCTAGCCATTCACCATGTCGAAGATACCTTAATGAAGTGAAGTCACATTCATATCATGGGATCCAAAGTGAAATTGCAGGAATATGTGTGTGTGCGCGTATATCTTTCTTTTATTTCTTTTACTTTTTTTTACTTGTTTCAGTCATTTGACTGCGGCCATGCTGGAGCATCGCCTTTTAGTCGAGCAAATCGACCCCGGAACTTATTCTTTGTAAGCCCAGTACTTATTCTATCGGTCTCTTTTTGCCGAACCGCTAAATGACGGGGACGTAAACACACCAGCATCGGTGGTCAAGCAATGCTAGGGGGACAAATACACACATACATATATATATATATATATATATATATACATATATATACGACGGCTTCTTTCAGTTTCCCGTCTACCCAATCCACTCTCAAGGCATTGGTCGACCCGAGGCTATAAGTAGAAGACACTTGCCAAGATGCCACGCAGTGGACTGAACCCGGAACCATGTGGTGGTTTAGCAGCTACTTACCACACAGCCACTCCCTATATATATATATATATATATATATATATATATATGAACATAGTCCAGGTCCAGACAACAGAAACCAAAACTATACGAGATCCAAGGGGAATGACAACAATAGCAAAAGTGCAGCAATTGTCATAATATACTCCAAAAATCCTAAGCATGCTTGTTAAACCTCCAGGTCAGTGGAGACTGGAAGAACGTCATCGGAATGTACATTCCAAAGGAATCCGTCTCTAAGGAGACTGGCAACTTTTCTAACAAAATCAAAATTGCGATATTAAGCAAGCTAATCCACTGCTCTCTCCCCACTCTCTCTTTCTCTCCTTTCCCTTTCACTTTCTCTCTCTTACACTGACTTCCACTCACACTGTTTCTCTCTTTCTCTCTCTCTCAGTATCTCTCTTAACTTCCACTTCTTTATCTCTCTCTCTCTCTCTCTTTCTCTCTATCTGCATATATATTTGTCACACACCCATAGACATTTAAATATATATATATATGTATGTATGTACGCATGTATGTATATACATACCTATATACATATAAGTATGTATGTATACATAAATGTATGTGTGCGTAAATATATATGTATATATATATATATATATATATATACCTGAGTAAATACATAAATGTGAAACAAGGTGGAAAAAGGAGTACTCAAATACCAGGGGTAGAGTAATATGCTTTATTTAAAAGCATATTACTGCTGCTTTGTCCGACGAACGGGAACGTGAAACTCCGAGTAACATGTTTTGTTAAATTTCCTCTGCTTTTAAATAATTTATATATATATATATATATATACATACATACACACTCTCTCACACACACACACACACACGTTGGGTACTCATCACCTGTGACTGTTTACAAAGCAGAAGTTAACGAGCTGGCGGAATTTCGAAGGTCTTCACACTCTGAGTTCAAATCCTGCAGCGTTTGACTTTGCCGTTCATATTATTGGGGGTCGATGAAATGAGTACCAGTTGAACGCAGAGGACAATCTAATCGACTTACCCCTCCTCCGAAATATCAGACTTTTTACCAATATTTGAAACCCGTATTTAAAAATCAGAATATATTGTCATACAATTGTCCTGACATTTGAATCAGACAGTTCTTACCGTGGTTATGCTTCACCAAAATGTTAAACTGAATTACTCGAGTGAAGCAGATACAGCCTCTGAACCTCACTCAACTCTTCTCCCGATCTTGTCTTGTAAAAGAAAATATATGCCTATACGCCGCTTATTCATGTATTTGGCTTCTTTTGTATGTATGTATATATATATATATATATATATATATAATTTAGAAAACGATATAGTGTATATTTATACACATAGTGAATCCACTAAAGGGAATTCAACACATTAGAAAGCAGCTAGAACAGCTAGAAAGTTTCTAAACCACAAAAATAATGCCATAAATTCGACAGGACTAATTTGAAAATGTAAAACATTTACCATCTAGTACCCTGGACCAATTGGTTTCTGATCATCTTTTAGCGAGTCAAGGGGACTCACAAGGTCTGATTTTCCTTCAGCAAGTCCAAACTAGGGTTAACCATATCCAACACGAGACAAACAAGGCTACTTGTCCCGTGCTTATACGAAATAACTTTTCAAATTTTATTGCGCAGACATAGTCTTCTTGACTAATCTTTTTTGACTAATCTTTCAGTTTCCGTCTACCAAATCCACTCACAAAACTTTGGCCGGCCCGAGGCTTTTGACAGAAGAAATAAGATGTGTGGGATAACAACTCCGCTGAACAGTATATAAAGTACTCAATTATATATGTTTTGGTGAAATGTTTTGCAACTGTCTTACAAGGTGCCATGCAGTGAGACTGAACCCGGAACCAAGTGGTTCGAAAGCAAGCTACTTACCACACAGCCACTCCTACGCCTATATATATATATATATATATATATATATATATATATATATCATCGTTATGTTATTTGGTAAATATATATCTGTTAAAATGAGATATCAATGTTATTTTCATCTTTGTGTAATGTAGGTGACAATATATTCACCACATCCTTGTATATACACTCACCTATGCGCAAATACGCACATAGCTGTGTGTGTGTTAATGCTTATACGTCAGGCACACCATATCGTACTGTTTAATAGTATACAAACCGGGGTAGGCAAGTTTATATGGTGCTACCTTTAATGTCAGTATTTTTTGTGTTTATCGAATGTATATTGTGTGTAATACATGTCTTGTCTTTTGTCTTGTAGTTGTCTTAGTTACTATATTGCGGCCATGGTGTAGCAATACCTTGAAGAATTTTAGTCGAACAAATCGACCCCACGACTTATTCATCCGGTTTCTTGCTGAGCCGCTAAGTTACAGGAACGTAAACACTCTAAAACCGGTAGTCAAGCGGTGAGTAGACAAAAACAGACACAAACACACACACACACACACACACCACACACACACAAACACGCGCATGCATACATATACATACATATACATATATACATCTATATATATATATATATAATATATATATATATATATATATATATATATGCCTTCAGCTTTTACTCTTTACCCTTCAGTCATTAGACTACAGCCATGCTGGGGCACCACCTTGAATTTTTAGTCGAATGAATCGACCCCAATACTTTTGTTTAAGCCTAGTACTTATTCTATCGGGCTATTTTACCGAACCGCTAAGCTACTAGGAAGAGCCAAGGCTCCAATATACGACAAGCTTCTTTCAGTTTCCGTCCATCAAATCCACTCACAAAGATTTGGTCGGCCCGAAGTTATAGTAGAAGAAACTTGCCTAAGATGTCACACAGTGGGACTGAACCTAGAACCATGTGGTTAAGAAGTAAACTTCTTACCACACAGTCCCACATATAGTTTTGTATTGTCAGTATCAATACCCTATAACAGGCACGAGCGTTACACCTTAACCAAAGAAAATACCCATCAATAAGGGTCACCACCCATTGCTGGATTCGATAGATCCCTATTCTTTAAGAGATTCACAATTGATAATACGCGTATAGACGCGTTTGTCTGTGTTTTACTGCGGCAAACTGTCTGAATGACATTATGTGATATAGATAATATAATTGAGGCTATAGCTAAAGTATTATCATTATAATCATCACCACCACCACCACCACTACCATCATCATCATCATCATCATCATCATCATCATCATCATCATCATCATCATCATCATCATCATCATCATCATCGTCATCATCATCATCATCATTGTTTAAAGCAGCCGTGCCTTAGTAAAGCAGCAAGAACTACTTTTTGTAATAAATTCCAACTGGGACATCTCATTTTCAAATTGACGTCATTTGAGATGAGAGAAAAAATGGCTTAAAAAAACAGATCAAGAAAAAGAGAGAGAGAAAAAGAGAGAGAGAGAGAAAAAAAATCACGAAAAGAAATGGAGTTTGAAAAAAATCAACCAAAGAAAAACACTATAAATGTAACCCATTATAGAAACTAGATTTCAAACTAATTGCTTGTTTACGATGTTTCGATCATTTTTACTAGTACCTTCACCGATTTAACATAAATACATTTAGAAATTTAATTTTTATTTCGAAAAAAAAAAAAAAGCATCGACTGAAAATAAATTAGCTAATAATAATGCTGCAGGGAAATACCATACGCTTTGAGAGCATGCATCTTGAAATACATTTCTTTTTCAAAAAATATATCGAATAGAAAAAAATATAATGAGAAAAATTTATAGAAAAACTCTGTATGAAATCTATAAACGAAGATATGGTAAGAGGGAGAGAAAAAAATGTTGACAATATATACATTTATAGTCATTAAAATATTAAGTAAAGAAGAACTATACTATTCTGAATTTCCGGCCTATTTCTGGAACACTTTCAGCAGAATTCCTACGTGTTTCTGGGTAATTTAGCCCTGAACAAGACAACACATTGGCATTTGTTAATATTGATTTCAAATTTTTGGCACAATGCCAGCAATATTAGGGGAGGAGTTATAAGTCGATTATATCGACCTCACTGTTCAATTCGTACTTATTTTATCGACCCTGAAAAGATGAAAGGAAAAGTCGGCCTCGGCAGAATTTGAACTCTGAACGTGAAAGTGGAGTAGATGTTGCTAAGCATTTTGCTTGGTGTGTTGACGACTCTTACAGCTCGCCGTCCTGAAATTGGTTGATATTGCCAACGAATCCTTAGTGAAAGGATTCTAGTCTTCAGTTGGAGATATGTCACTATTATTTGGAAAAACATTGAGTGTTTCAACATCCCATTTCACTCTTGTTTGCTGTGGGAATAAGTAAGAAAACAGCTGTAAGTACAAAATGAAAATCTCTTATCATATTTGACACCGACATCTTTACAAATGGAGGTTTCCATGTTAACATTGTTGTTGCTATTTAGCTTATGAATTGATGTCATAGCCCCCGACATAGGTTGTTCTTATTATTTAGCATCTGGAATGTTGTTATGTTCTTTGACAAATGTTGTTTAACATCGAGATTAGTATCAGTCACTCATGGCTCCCTATCACACGTTGTTGCTACTGTCGGTGCTTAGCATCTGCAGTGATGTTAGTCTCTCATCGCTCCATCTCAGATGTTGCTGTTTGTTTGTTTGTTTGTTAAGGGAAGCGGTCTTCGTCCTCTTGGGAGAAGTCCGAAATGTGGTCCTTTGCTATTCGTAAGACCCGCAGAAGAGAAAGCAGGTCAACCCCCGACACCGAGAGCATCGACGGATGAATGAATACGCATCCGGGCTCAGCAGTTGCGGGGACAAGAAACAGGAAGAAAGAGTGAGAGAAAGTTGGAGCGAAAGAGTACAACAGGGGTCGCCACCATCCCCTGCGGGAGCCTCGTGGAGCTTTACGTGTTTTCGCTCAATAAACACACACAACGCCCGGTCTGGGAATCGAAACCGCGATCCTCCAACCGCGAGTCTGCTGCCCTAACCGTTGGGCCATTGCGCCTCCACTAGACGCTGCTGTTGATGTGGTTGCTGAATAGCCTCAGGTGCTTCTTCGCGACGAGGCCAATGACCAAAGACATTCTGAACGTCATCCTCACCTTTCTTTTCTTTTTTTTTTCGTCCATGCGATATAAATGTATCCTTCAATTTTTATGACGGTAGGATATAATTTGGAGATTTTGTTACTATTTCTAACTGGCAACCGAGCGACCACTTGGGAGTTTGTTCGTTGGTACACGTCACCATGTTTCACTACAGAGAAAATCAGGCGCAGGTAGGAGCGAGCATGGTGTCTGTGTTTTATTCTCTGAAAACTTTTTTTAAATTCTTTGCCTTTACAGGTGCCACCGACGGAACATTGCTGGCAGGAAATAAGCTGTATAGGCACGACTGTGTGATTATCCTAAGCTCTATGGGCACGGCAATGTGATTATCTGAAGCTGTGCTATATACGCGGAGAACAACAAAACCATTCTCCAATGCACTCCTTCAGTGACAGAATACTGTTGACCCTATTATCAACCGACTGTTATCGCGTGTAGAACGGATCCAGCTGCCATACAAGTCTATTGTAACGGTCGCCCCTCACCCTTCCTTTTGGCAAGGAAAGGCCAGCAGTTTTCCTCTGCTAAGGGAAAAGAGGTAGTATGGTAGGCACGTCAGAGACGGTTGAGGACGGGACTTTTCCTCTCCGATCAAAACTTCCATCAAATTCTCTAAGTACCACTTGAAGAGGAATGTGAAGGTGGGGAGAAACTAGCTCTGCTTTCTAGGAAATTTTCTGAATGGCCTTTGAGAATGGTGAGTTTGGCGTCAATGTATTGTTATGCTGCCTGTAATATAGGAGCCCTTTCTAGGATTTCTTATCGAGCTGTATTTTTATTTTTTTAATTCTTATTTATTTATTATTTTTTTTTTTGTAATTTTCTCATTACTTGCCTTTCTTGCAAATAAAGAAATTACCATTGAAACAACACATCGCCCTCATCCTCATCATTATCATAATCATCATCATCATCATCATCATCGTCGTCGTCGTCGTCATCATTATCATCATCGTCATCATCATCATCATCATCATCATCATCATCATCATCGTCGTCGTCGTCGTCGTCATCATTATCATCATCGTCATCATCATCATCATCATCATCATCATCATCATCATCATCATCATCATCATCATCATCATCATCATCATCACAGTCACTGTCGTCTTAGTCATTGTTGTTGATGATGTTGATTGTTGCTGCTGCTGCTGCTGCTGTTCCTTTTGTGTTGGTGATTTGCTACTTGTGATTCATCAGTCCTTTCAATATCTCGCGTCCCATGCGTGACCATCATATCTCTTTTTCAATGTATCTAAGCATTACTGTATCTTACACAAGCGTTTACCACCTGCGACACTTGGGCCACTTGCGGCTCCCTATGATTATCTGTCTCGCACATGAATGTCATCCACCTACCACCTCTGTCCGCCAGTCTTGGAAGGGTCCCCAGTCTTCTCCTCCATAGGTTTCTATCAGAAGGAACGGTCATTGCACTTTCTTACTGGAGTCATAAGCGTGACCAACTGTGACTAGGAATATTACCCAGCCATCTCGTTCTTGGTCCAATCCTAGGTGTCCTGTCAGTTGACTCGGCTTAGTAAAGCTATCTTGCATTTCTTGGTTTCTCAGTAGAGAGAAATAGCGGTTCAATCTGGAGAGATTCCCTTATCTGATCTCCGAGCCACGCACCCTCTCAAGTTACTCCAGAGATCCTTCAGAGAAATTCTATTTCGGTCATATATATCCGCTATAAAACTCTTCTGGTCATTACCCAACAGTCATGATTATAGGTGAGGATAAGCATGAAAACCGAACTGAAGATAGTGAGTTGTACCTTTTTTTTTTAACCTACATCTCCTCTTCAAAGGATTGAAAGCTGAAGTTGGTTCAGTATTGTGCCAGTACATGCGATTCTAGCATACTTACTCCTCCGTTTGCCATCACTCGTGAATACGGCCCCGACATACTTTATACTTTTTAACTTATCTCGGCGATGTTTCACTAACATGTTATGCAAAGTGCACTGGGAAGACTTTTTTGAGAAGATAGATATCTGCCTCTGCAACAGCGAGCCCATTCCGCGCATGCTGGAGATAACCCTCTGATGAGCCGAGTACAAGAATGCAGAAATTCACCAAATATATTCTGTTATGTGTGTGTATACTATGTTGGAAGAAAGTATGTAGCATATAAAAAAGGGGCTGAGTACTAGATTGCTTATAGACTGTATTTTGGAATGAGTATGGGTGATCAAGGAAAGCCATGTGATATGTGGAATTTGTAGATCAAATTTAGATGGATGGCTTAGAGGTCCAAGAAAACAATGTCTTTTGCTGTTCCAGGAGTTTGGCGACAGCCAAAAGATCATCACGATGATTGCTATTTTTTGCATGGTTGATATATCAAAGTACAGAATAGTTAAGGGAAGAAAAGCCTTTCCGTATCACAGCATTCAATCCTCCATTGCACCTCTACCACATGATGATGACTTACTGGTTCCACGGCTGCCTGAAAATGTTAGTGCATCCTATCAAAGTGTTAATAAAAAAATTAAATTTCATTCATGGTAACAGAATCAATATTGAAATATGGGATGACACATAAAATTCCTATTACGGTTTCAACTATTAAGTGCAACCTTTTAAATTTTTCAGGTAGAGGGTATGATGGAAGTCTCACCTGGAGAGTTTGGAGGTGGCGACGACGAAGAAATGGATGAAAACTTTGAGCGAGGAACGAGTACCTGCCCACACTCTCCAGATAAAAGTGAACTGGATGATTTCATTAGGGACTTGGGTCTTACTAAGTCAGGAGCTGAGCTGAACATCCAGGCTGAATGAGTGGAATCTCTTGGGAATGGACTGCAGATTAACAGTATAGAGGGGGCGCCATGAGGAATTCGAAGCATACTTTGAAATAAATGAGAATCTCTGCTTCTGCAAAATATATAACTGTCTTGTTTACAGCTATTGGAATTGGTCACAACCCTGACGATTGGCGACTTTTCATAGACAGCTCGGCAAAAAGCCTCATAGTCGTTTTATAACACAATGGAAATCGGCATCCATCCCAGCCTATTGTATACTCGGCACAGATGAAGGAAGAATATGACAATGTAAAAGATCTTCTTGAGAAAGTAAACTATGATAAGTTTAAATGGGATGTTTGTGATGACTTTAAAACGCTTGCTTCTTACTTGAATTACAGGGGTGGGTTCACAAATTATTCGTGTTTTGTTTACCTATGGGACAGTAGGGCTTATCATGAACATTACCAGAAGGCCGAGTGGCCCCCACGAGATGACCTCCAGTCACGAAAGCTAAATGTTATAAGACAACCTCTTGTAGAGCGTGCAAAATTGTTGTTACCTCCACTTCACATAAAGCTGAGTTTTGTCAAGCAGTTTGTAAAGGCTTTTGATCGTGGTGGAGAAGCATTTCAAGAGATTCGCCTATTCTTTCCACAGTTATCTGAGGCAAAAGTAGAGGGTTGTATATTTACTGGACGACAAGTAAGGAAAATGCTGAGGTCAGTTAAACTTTCGAGATATTGACAATGGATTCCTTCGTAATAACAATGACCCAAACTACATGCAGCTAGTAGCAAAAATTATTGAGAGTTATAAGAATTTAGGCTGTAGAATGTCATTAAAGGTATACTTTTTGCATTCGCATTTCGACTTTTTTCGTGAAAATTTAAGTCAAGTGAATGAGGAACATGGTGAGAGATTCGATCAGGCTATTGCTACAATGGAGAAAGGATACCAACGGAGATGGGCCACTGCAATGTATGGTCATTGGTATAGGAGCTCACGGTAGGAGAGCACGATCTTCGGTGCATTTCTAGCAAAATCTAATTATAATCTCATCATACTTTCGCTTCCATATCTCCTTAGTTTAAAGATAAGTATTAGGACAAAATATTTTTAGTTCCTCTTAATGTATAGTGTGGTTAAGTTGAATAAAGTACTATCGCAGTTAAATTTTGTTCCATTCTAGAAAGCCGCCAATGCTATGCAATTTTCAAGGGTAGTCTTGAAATCAGGAGAAAAAAATTACCTTCGAGAAACACTAAAAACATTTAGAAAAGCAATACTTGTGTTACCCTGTGTAATCTTTAATTCTGATTATGATTTACACATTGGTATACAGTACACTACATGAGATTATTATAGTATTGTGATAGTAACGTGGTTTCATTTACAATGAGAACAATATCTTATAAAGACTGTTACTTGGAAAAAAAAAAACCTTCATCGTATGTGATCCAATGTACTTCTTTTTTTATCATTATTTAAAAGAGTAGGGTATGAACTGCGAGAGTACTGACTGCTATTTCGAGCAAGTTGCCTCGTACAGGCACATACATATATACACACACATATGTGCATATGCGCAAATACATACATACATACATGCATACATACATACATACATACATACATACACACACACACATACATACATATATACATACATACATACATACATACACACACACATACATACATATATACATACATACATACATACACACACACACATACATACACACATACATACATATAGATGTGTGTGTGTCACATATATGTGCCTTACATTATATTTGTTTATGCACGAATGTATATTTATTATAAATAAACGTATGTATCTCTGTGTGTGTGTGTCTGTGTGTGTGTCTGTGTGTGTGTCTGTGTGTGTTTGTATCTGTGCGTGTGTGTGCATGCGTGTGTGTGTGCGTGTAAATGCATGCTTGAATATGTATATCTTCATCATGGCGATAGAAGATCTACTTCCTGTCCAATCCTTAGAATGTTAGCTGTAGCTATTTCCTGGGATGGTCTGCACACCCAAACCTGTCTGCTTCTACTTCATACCATTCACTTAGTCTCTGCTTCTCTACCATACCACTAATGGCTGCTGAAATAACTAAGTAGGCCTTCTGCCTGCATCGCTGCTTCATTCAATGGCCGTCATTTTGTGTTTCGCTTTTCATAAACGCAGCTATCATTCCATTTCTATCGAACCACGTACCAATCTAACCATCCATCCATCCACCTATTTATCTATCTATCAGTCAACCCCTCTATCTACCCGTCCATATATCTTCTGTCTGTCTACATATTCAGCTGTCTGACTGTCTGACCGTCAGTCACTCTCTCTCTTTCTCTTTCTCTCTCGCTTTCTTTTTGTCTTTGTATGTACACGCGCGCGCGCACATGCACATATTTACACATACATATTTACATACCATATGTGTGTGTTTGCGTGTGTATACAGTGTATGTGAGTGTGTTTGTATGTATGCTTATATATTACATATATTTGTATATGCATACACACACACACATATATATATATATACATATATATATATATACACACACACACACACCACACACACACACATATATATATATATATATATATGTATGTATGCACATGTATATATTTAATATATAAGTGTATATACAAGCACTCTCATACATGCACTCATACATTTATACGTTATATGCATTCATTTCATGCATACACATGCATGTATATAGGTCTACATACATGTGTGTGTTTGTGCGTGTAAGTGTGTATGTGTGTGTAATGTATGTATGTTTATGAATCTATTGAGGGTATATTGAAGAAATGGAGACCCATTGAAGAATACATCTGATCTGAAAATGTCTGAGGAGAAATCCAACTTCAAAAGAATGTTCTGGATATGGATATGCGCCAAGATTGGGAAACGGGAGACAATATGGCCGACACGAGTACGATTGAAGAAAATGGAGGTATAAACAGCAAAAAAAAACAATATGAATTCAGTTCGTGATTGCGATGTATTTATTGAGTGGACCTGGATGGCAGGATGACATGTTGGACAGACACGAAAAATAGAGTAGACAACAGATTCGTTAGTGCAACTATGAGAGAGTGTGTATGTGTGTGCTTGTGTAGGGACGTATGTGTGTGTGTGTGTGAGTCTGTGTGTGTGTCTGTGTGTGTGTGTGTGTGTGTGTTTGTGTGTGAGTCTGTGTGTGTGTCTGTGTGTGTGTGTTTGTGTGTGTGTTTGTGTGTGTGTCTGTGTGTGTGTGTTTGTGTGTGTGTTTGTGTGTGTGTTTGTGTGTGAGTCTGTGTGTGTGTCTGTGTGTGTGTGTTTGTGTGTGTGTTTGTGTGTGTGTTTGTGTGTGTGTTTGTGTGTGAGTCTGTGTGTGTGTCTGTGTGTGTGTGTTTGTGTGTGTAGTAGTAGTAGTAGTAGTAGTAGTAGTAGTAGTAGTAGTAGTGGTGGTGGTGGTGGTGGTGGTAGTAGTAGTAGTAGTAGTAGTAGTAGTAGTAGTAGTAGTAGTAGTAGTAGTAGTGGTGGTGGTGGTGATAGTAGTAGTAGTAGTAGTAGTAGTGGTGGTGGTGGTGGTGTAGTAGTAGTAGTAGTAGTAGTAGTAGTAGTGGTGGTGGTAGTAGTAGTAGTAGTAGTAGTAGTAGTAGTAGTGGTGGTGGTGTGGTGGTGGTAGTAGTGGTGGTGGTGGGGTGGTGGTGGTGGTGGTGGTGGTGGTGGTGGTAGAGTAGTAGTAGTAGTAGTAGTAGTAGTGTGGTGGTGGTGGTAGTAGTAGTAGTAGTAGTAGTAGTAGTAGTGGTGGTGGTGGTGGTGGTGGTGGTGGTCTTGGTGGTGGTGGTTGTGGTGGTGGTGGTGGTTGTGGTGGTGGTGGTGGTGTGGTGGTGGTGGTGGTGGTGGTGGTGGTGGTGGTAGTAGTAGTAGTAGTACTAGTAGTAGTGGCGGCGGCGGCGGCGGTGATGGTGGTGGTGGTGGTGGTAGTAGTAGTGGTAGTAGTGGTAGTGGGAGGAGGGGGGAGGGGGATGTAAGGGAGAGGTTAGGTGGAGGTTTGGGCACGTGAGTTAAAATGGCGAGTCACAGGTTTAAGGAACCCGGAAGCTTAGTGACGCACATCAAGCAGGTGGTGTCTGAAGCGATCTGCTAAGTGCCAACCAGTGTTCATGTAAGTGGAAGACCATACACAGAGTTGACAATTAATGCAATATATTAAACATTGCTGGAGGAAGCGGCCAAGTGGTTGGGGTACTTAAAAGAGTGGATCTTTGAGTTCACGTCAAGTTAAAATGTTGAAAGTGCATCATCCAGGTTGGGGGTTGAAGGAATTTCTGACCTAGAGATCGCGTGGATTGCAGTCGTATCTGAAAGAATAGAGGGATTACGGGAAAGATAGAAGGGTTACTACTGGGTGAGAGTGAATTATGCTTGAGGACTTCATGCTGGAGAAACTATGTAGCGAGATGGAAAGTGATGAGGAAATGAATTGGGATGGTTAAATGTGTGGGTAAGTACATGAGGTCGGTGGTCGGCTGATGGCCTGGGATAGCAGGTATGTAGTCGCGAAATCATAACCTCGGCTACGGAGGTGGCAAGGATGGATGAATTACAAAGATGTGAATGGTTGTGAGGGGAAAGGCGGAGAGAGCGAAGTAAGAGAGAGAGAGAGAGAGCGAAGTAAGAGAAAAGGAGCGAAATACTTCAAGACATCCGTTCTTACAGTGGCACCAATCGAAGTGACTGTTAAGGTTTTCTATATAAAAGTTGATAAAGCATGTGAAAAAAAAAAACGTACACGTGCGCGCACAACACTGATAAACAGATAGTAGCCATACAGAGAGAGAGTGAGAGAGGGGAGAGAGTGAGAGAGGGGAGAGAGTGATAGAGGGGAGAGAGTGTGCTTGAGTCTTTAATAGATCGAAAGGAGGTGATCAGTGATAACGGGGAAGCCTCAGGAGTTGATGTAAATGTCTTACTGAACGAGATAAAGGGACCACTGCTCACAGGTGAATCCGCCGCCGGTACAGTCAGTAATATAACGATGGTGGAGAGTAGTAAATAGAGTGAATACCTGGGACATAGAGTGAATACCTTTAACCAACTTTAGGTTTTATATCACAGTCACTCTTGGTGCCATACTGGTGCCACACATCACAGAAAAAGCTACTGACACAACGGGCGAATTTACGGGAGACGAGACGTGTCAGGTTGCTGGATACGATTGTGGTGTGGTGCTCCAGAAAAAATTTAGAAATTAGGAGAGCATCGTCGTAGCGATGGCAACAAATTATAAGGATTTAAGGGTCAGTGTAAGAAAATAATTAAAGCGAGCCGTTTTCTTGAGGGTTCGGATTAGACTCGTCAAAGAATGTGTTTGTGTCAATTAAAAAATAGGGCGGTTGTGGTTGTGCTAATTTAATTCAATTCGGAAAGAAAATGAAAAGTTGGATTTGGATGTGATTTGAACTCAGAAAGTTGAGGGACACAACTCCGCTACACCATTCGAAATGGTTGCACACACTCGGCCTCTTGTTCCAGCTACTCCCCTCTGTTGGACAAGATTACTTTACGCTATATTTGAGCAGGATTAGTTATTCTTATAGCAGTCATTATTGTTTAGTATGATGTGAGCTCTTATTGAGCAAACCTATATTCAAAGACATTCTATCCATGACCATCTCATCTTTGCAGATTTACTTTATCTCCAGCTACATAAACCTACATGTCAATTTTTAATAAATAGTAAAACCATTGGGGTTATTTCTCGAAGGCTGAGGAACGTAGGCAAGTCTCCCCTCATTCATTGACGGCTCGTGTTATCTTGGTAGATGTAACGAAGTTATTGCTGCTGTGATATTTAATAATTAAGTCAGAGTAAACTGTTTTATTCTGTTATTTTCTTTGTGAATTCCATTTTAACAAAGAAACAAAAAGAAACAAATTGCAAATATATAATGATAATAAATAATTATTTTGTGACAAATCTGTCGACATTCTTTACAAAAACTGCAACATTCTCTTGAATATTTATATTGGAATGAGCATTTTAATTAAACTGTACGATCAAACGAAATTTAAAATCTTTGTTACCATGGCAATCCCTGTAGACATGTACTTAGCAAGATTCTAATTTTAGAATTATGAAACAGGTTTCCATTTTAGTTTTTATCTATAAATGCATATCTATACAGTTTACTGTTGTTATAAATATTTCCTTGTAAATATTCTCTATTAATGTTTGGCAGACATATCGTCATACTCATCTGATATCTAACATACTTTCTAACACATACATTGAGTTCTGTCACTGCTTTGCTGATACAATTCCATATTTCCTGAGATGAGGAATTTGTATTATGTACACTGTTTACATCAGTCGGAGTGGTGGCTTCATCTTGACTGTTGCTTCCACTAGGTCTTTTGTAAATGTCTGCCTGGTTTTCGTTCTTTGCTAAAATATTCTTTGTTACCAGACATTCTATCAAACAACTGACATTGCCTCCTATACAGTTTTTTTTTTTTTGTTGATATCAAACATACTTTCATTTAAACAAATAATTACTGTATATTTTCTGATACCATCAGACGCATCTTCTATCAAACAAATTGACTGATATATATTTTTTTCTGTTGATAGGCACGGGTGTGGTTGTGAGGTAAGAAGCTTGCTTCCTAACCAAATGGTTCTGGGTTCAGTCCCACTGAGTGGCACCTGGGGCAATTCTCTTCTGCTACAGAACTGCTTCAGGTCGACAAAAGCCTTGTGAGTTGATTTGGTAGAAAAGAAGCCCATCATGTGCGTGTGTGTGTATGTGAGTGAGTGTGTGTGTGTGTGTGTGTGCGTGAGTGAGTGTGTGTGTGTGTTGTGTGTGTGTGTGTGTGTGAGTGTGTGTGTGTTTGTGTGTGTGTGTTTGTGTGTGTGTGTGTGTGTGGTGTGTGTGTGTGTGTGTGTGCTTTCCCCACCACCGCTTACAACCGGTTGCGTGTGTTTACGTCCCCGTAAACACACAAAAACAGTTCTGCAAAACAGACCGATAGAATAAGTACCAGGTTTTAAACAAAAGAAAAAGAATCAAGGCACTTGGCCCGAATTTGACTACAAATCCTTCAAGGAAGTGCCCCAGCATGGTCGCAATCTAATAACTAAAACTAGTACAAAGATAAAATATATCACACGCACTTTCAGCGAAACACATTGATGGCGATATATTTTTAGTTAATGTCTCACTTGCTTTCTGTCAATCTCATGATATAGCTTACAGTGGTGTTGTGACATTTTTCTATTTTAGACAACACGTGTGACACGACACTTCGATTTCTTTGGCACAACAACAACATAAGTATCATCATAATCATCAGCAACATCAGTACAATTATAATCATCACCACCTTCCCTCTTATTTGCGTTTAAGTGTTGAATTTCTCTTTCTCTGCACGCATCTTTTATTGTTTAGCCCGAGGTCATCTTTATCTGTGTCGACCTATAATCGAGATACGCCAGGCATGACTAATCGATCTTCTTTTCAGTTCATATTTTGATTTCAAATTTTGACACAATGCCAGCAATTTCGGTGGATGGAGTAATTCGATTACATCAGCCCATGTGATGCCCTGGTATTTATTTTATCGACCTCGAAAGAATGAAAGGCAAAGTCGCCGCCTTTTATTTTCAGATCTGAGCACTCTTAACCATGTGTCCTTACCATTTTTCCATCCTGTGTTGACAAAAATGTGATGAACCATGTCAGTAACTTCAAAGTTACTGCCACCTGTTTTATTCTTTTTTTTTTTCGTTCCCTAAAACCGCATCTCTTAAACTGAAGCCCCTCGCCTACCGAACACTTTCTCTGTATACTGCTACAACTTCAACAATATACCAAATGACCTGCATTATATCATCATAACTTCAGGCGACGAGTTGGCAGAATCGTTATCACGCCAGGGGAAATGCTTAGCGGCATTTTGGTCCGTCTTCACATTCTAAGTTCCTCTTCCGCCGAGATCAACTTTGCTTTTCATCCTTTCGAAGTTGATGAAACAAGTACCAGTCAAGTAGTGGAATCGATGTTATTGATTACCGCCACTTACTCCCACCCAAATGTCAGGCTCTCTCCCTATAGCAGAAAGGATTATATCATATTAATTTGCCAATTGTAATCGAATAGCCTCTACTAATAACCAGCCAAATATATATGAAATCACTATATTCTATCATATCAATTGCATTACACTGTACGATATCTGACGCGATATCATATCTTTACTATGTGATGTGAATTATATCCTACCAGTACTATATCAGACTGTATTATACACGTACAATATTATATCAAATATATGAGGTATCAAATGACTATATGATGTAATATCCAACCTCATTAAAACACCTACTATGTTTCACCTACTTATTCCATACCAAAATAACCAATGATGTTAAAAGCCAATGTATGAATCTGCCAGAAATAGCATCTAAATTCACTGAAATCAAGCTGTATCACCTTAAAAAAGTAAGTACATGTTAGATAAAGTAAGTTCTAGATTCACTATGTTTGAAAAAGAAAATAGACATATGGTGAGATCACGGTTGCCGCTCGACGGTAGCTGTTCAGAGCTATGCAACGCTAAACAAGAGACCTTACACTGCAGGAGCATCAACCATCCTATGCAGTTCTTTACTAATTCTTCTTCTTCTTACAGCATTCACCCGGGGTGGGTTGAGCTGGCTTCATTCATCCTCAACGCTGCATCTCTCACAAACGCCGACCAGGCCTGGCGATTTGAAGCTAACGACCGCGTGATCTCCAACCACTCCTTATTCCAGTGGCGAACGCCGTAGATATGGGGTCCTAGGTTGGGTTCCAGATCAGCCTTGACCGTCATCAGCCAGGTTTTTCGTTGTCCACCACGACGCTTTCGTCAACCCTGAAGGGGAGCTGGGGCAATTGCTTCGCAGATGAATTCTCCTGGTTGACAACGGAGAGCATGACCCAGCCAACGCAGACGCCTCGTTAGGATGACTCGTCTGAGGAAGGTGATTTTGCACTGGTGTCGCACCGAATTGTTGGAGACAAAGTGATGCCATCGGACACTAATGAACTAACTTATGTTATATCATAGCATCCGAGGTTGTCTACCCTGTCTTTCTTCACCATGAGTCATTGAAATACTGGTTTCTTTTCATCCTTATAGATGCAATTTTAATCAAAAATGTTTCAAAAATGTTTCTTAAATAGATCAGGTATATTAGTAACCATTTCACTATCAATTCTTTTGTAGCACATAACGAGGGTCGGTTGAAAAGTTAGTATGATGACTTAGATACTTTCATTGAATGTGACCAAATCAGGTTTATTTTTCAATATATATTTCTTTATTGCCCACAAGGGGCTAAACATAGAGGGGACAAACAAGGACAGACAAAGAGATTAAGTCGATTACATCGACCCCCAGTGTGAAACTGGTACTTTATTTATCGACCCCGAAAGGATGAAAGGCAAAGTCGACCTCGGCGGAATTTGAACTCAGAACGTAACGACAGACGAAATACCACTAAGCATTTCGTCCGTGCTAACGATTCTGCCAGCTCGCCGCCTTATTTTTCAATATAGTCACACTTCATCCCTCGGTGCTGCAGTGCTTGGATTGCATTAGTTAAGAAGCCTCCAACCCGTTGGTCAAAAAAGTCAAAGTTGGTCAATAGCAGATATGAGGTTGTCTTCACTGCGATACTGGTTCCCGGTTAAGTGAGGTGGTGTTATGTTGGGGAACAGATGATAATTAGGTGGGTCTTAATCAGGAGAATAGGTGATCAACCGGTTCAAAGCCAGAAACACACACTGCAGTCAATGAAACCAAGAGTTTGTGTCCTAAAGCATTGTCCTGAGGAAAACTAGACCCCTTTCGTCAGTTTTCTTGGGCACATTTCTTGGAGTTTAGATAACCTTTCTTAACTTCCTCAGCAAGTTGGCATAGTACTCTCCATTGTTCTTGTGTACCTTTTGAAAATAGTCAATAAACACAATGCCTTTTGCGTCCTAAACAACTGAGGCTATCACCTACTTTCTTTGCCGATGAAACGACCATGGTCTTCTTTGGAACAGGTGAGTAGCGGGGTATCCACTGCATGGATTGTCTCTTTGTCTCTGGTTCAAAGGGTTGAACCCAACATTCATCCTTCGTTAGTAAACGTTGAAGGAAGCCTGCTGGATCTGCCCCAAACAATGTCAGAATTACCAACTTGGTGCAATTTTGATCAGGTGTCAAAAGACGTGGAACCCATCGAGCACAAACCTTCGCCTGTGTGGTAAGTTACTTGCTAACGAACCATATGGTTCCGGGTTCAGTCCCACTGCGTGTCACCTTAAGCAAGTGTCTTCTACTATAGCCTTGGGCCGACCAAAGACTTGTGAGTGGATTTGGTAGACGGAAACTGAAAGAAGTCTGTCGTATATATGTATATATATATATATATATATATATATATATATATATGTGCGTGTGTGTGTGTGTGGTGTGTGTGTGTGTGTGTGTGTGTATGAATATTTATGTGTCTGTGTTTGTCCCCCCAACATCGCTCGACAACCGATGCTGGTGTGTTTACGTCCCCGTAACTTAGCAGTTCGGCAAAAGAGACCGATAGAATAAGTACTAGGCTTACAAAGAATAAGTCCTGGGGTCGATTTGCTCGACTAAAGGCGGTGCTCCAGCATGGCCACAGTCAAATGACTGAAACAAGTAAAAGAGTAATTCCAAGTCCATGGTGCAGAATATTCTCAACTGCCTCATATGATATTCCAATAGCATTGGCACTTTAATATATTGTCAACCCCACCTGTCATCTCTGTCATCATGTGGTGAACATGATCAATGTTTTCCTTGGTTATGTCTAGACCTTAGGTCATCTTGAAGGTTCTCCATTCCTCTCCTAAATTCAGTTGTCCCCTTTTGCACTGTTTACTAAAGCTTGAGCAATTATCCCCTAATGTGGCAAGCATGTCACCATGAATGTCCTTGATAACACCATAATGCCAAACTTTGTCCGTTTTCTAGAGAAGTTGCCACTAGTTACTTTTGAAGTCTTCTTTGAACATACAATTGTCAGTTTACCTGGAAAGAAACAAAGCAATAATTAATAAGAGGTGTCGAAATTAATACCTGCACGTTTTCATAGTTTTAGCATAACTCCTTCATAATGATTTTGTAAAATTTCATACAATAACATTACTGGAGTCTGTTTGAAGCTCCTTGAATGTAATTTGTATATCAGGAAAATATATTAGTAGAACAATTAATATAAAAGGTAATTAATAAAGAAATTCTAATTTATGGTCCTGAAACTCATTGAGTTAATACATATTTTGATCATTTATCTTTTACTTGTTTCAGTCATAAGATGGCGGCTATGCTGGGCACCGCCTTGAAGAGGTTTTGGTCAGACAAATCAACCCTAGTACATTTTAAAGCCTGGTAGTTATTCTATAAGTCTCTTTTGTGAAATCGTTAAATTACGGAGTGTAAACATACCAACACCGGTTGTCAAGTGGTGGTGCAGGACAAATACATACACACAGATATAAAAAGTGTTTGTGTGTGTGTGTGTGACGGGCTTCCTTGAGTTTCCTTTTACCAAATCCCCTCACAAGGCATTGGTGGGCCCAAAGCTATATTAGAAGACATTTATCCAAGATGCCTTGCAGTGGGACTGAACCCGGAAGCATGATCATGTAGTTGGGAAGCAACCTTCTTACCACAGAGCTATGTTCAATCTTATTAAAATACTGAAGAATTCAAATCTTAATTTTAACGTGTGACGTCTGTGCGAAACTTTTTCTTTAGTGATAAAGGATAGAATTGAGTTGCGGACAGACGGATTAAAATTCCTTTAGATCAGCGATGGCTACAGTGGAATATCAAAGGACTGATGACGTAATTATGGTGTGGTGAAAGATAAGGGTGCACTGCGTGAATGGTCACAGCTTAGTATCAGGTCATCCCATAAGTTTTGTCCGAATTTTGAATAAAGATAACAAGTGATCAAATGTTATATTTAATTGAAATTTAATCATCAATGTACTTTCCCTGATTATCTATGACTTCCTTCCATCTATTTACAAGCTTTTTTTATCCCATCAATGTAAAACTGTTTTGGTTTCAAAGCGAAGAACTCTGAAATGTCAGTTGAGACCTCCTCCTGGCTTGCGAAATTTATGTCCCCCAAATGATTCTGTAAACTACGAAACAAATGGTAGTCTGAAGGAGCAAGATCGGGAGAGTAAAGTGGATGAGGAAAAAGAATTCAAATAAAACGAGGAAGAAAAAAAGCGAACGAATTTGTCTAACAACCTAATAAATATTTGAATACATATTATTACATTCGTGTTTTTCTTAATATCTATAGAAAATTTTAACATCGAGATGTAATGTACAACAATAAAAACGTGATGTTTTTCAGTGTCTTGCGGATCTCAAATATATGGAGTTTATCTTATGAAGTTCTTACATTACATGCGTTTGGTCATCCTTGCTCTACGTTATTTCAAACCAATAAACTATATATTAAGGCAATAATTTATGTTCTTGGTTTCATGCTGGCACAAGGTTCACTTCTGAAATAAACTGTTTCATCTTAATCTCAAAATTTAATAGATTTATCTTCCAGGCAGCAATACTTTTAGATTAAGCAACAATTTATACCAATACCATGTTTTTAACATAAGGCTTGATTCGTTGATCGAGAGAATTAAGATTCTAAACTGCCCAAGCGTAACTTGCGCAAAGCCAAGCTAGCTGCAAGGAGGTTAATATTTCTTTAACAGAAACTTATTCATCTTTATATACAACAGCTGAGAAGTTCTTCACTCGTCCACTAAATTTCCATTTATATATTGGTAAGGGCATTCAGGAAAGAAAGCAACGTTGCAAATAAGCATCAAATATGCACGCACTTAAAATATACATGCTAGTTTCCATTCTAGCGTCCAAGCTTTTCCCATTGTCCATTCTGCTCCCCGAATAGATAATCTTTTCTTTCACTATGTTAATTTTATAAATTTTATTCTGCCAGTGGTCCTTCTTCTACATGAATAACCAATGAAAAGCCGACACAGATTAACGAGAATCAGTACAACATTGTAATTTCTCATTGCAGCGTTTTCGAACTACGAGAGGATGTTTGGCCATGGTTCACGAACGCAAAATACCTATATGAGTGTATATATGTATGTATACACGTGAGCGCGTGCACGTGTACGTACTCATATACTCATATATACACGTACACATACGCGCGCGCATATATATATATACACTTATGCACACATATCTAAATAGACAGATAGAGATTTACATATGGATATATATATATATAATATATATGTATATATATATATATATATATATATACAGATATATATATGTTTATATATCTATATATGTATATATATATATATATATATCTATATATCTATATATATCTATATATGTATATATATGTATATATATATATATATATGCACATACATACACACAAACACGCATGCGCACATGCGTGTGCACATACGTACGCACGCACACACACACACACACACAACACACACACACCACACACACAACACACACACACACACACACACACACACACACACACACACACACTGATTTCAATGGTTTAGATCTCTGAACACAAGAGTATGCTTTAGCAGAGGTTATTTCGTTTGGTTGTACCCATGAAAGACAAGAAAGCGAGTGGCTACATGGTTTTAGGAGTACGGCTCGCTAATTGGCAGAAAGATTTTTATTTTCAACCGTAAACACAAAACCATGTGGTCATTCGCTTCTGCCTCTTCTAGTGGTGTCACCAAACGATATCGTGTCCTCTAAAGCGTATTCATATTTCAAAGGGTTAATGTAAATATTCAAATAAAATCATCTTATAAAACAACAAAACAGATTACTCTGTATTTTAGAGATGAGGACTTATGTGCATTATTTACAATGGACGAATAGGTGTCCTCATCGTGTTCTTGTTTCCACAACGTTTCGGCTGATGTACTCTCCAGCCTTCATCAGGTGTTCAGGTGGAATTTCGAACCCAGCCCTTTATTTGACTAATGGGGTACTCTGTTCTCATTCCTAAGGTATTCTTTTTTGCTGATGTTATTTTTTGTTAGTATCCTTTCCTAAGTCCCTGCCTGGGATTGAGCTCAGAATCCGAGAGTTAGTAGCGTAGTGGATAAGAGCGCGGGCTGCTAACCCTTGGATTCTGTGATCAATCCCAGGCAGGGATTTGGGAAATAATACCAACCAAAAATTACATCAGCAAAAAGAATGCCTTAGGAATGAGAACAGAATACCCCACTAGTCAAATAAAGGGTCGATTCGAAATTCCACCAGAACACCTGATGAAGGCTGGAGAGTACATCAGCCGAAATGTTGTGAAAGAAGCAAACAAGGGTGAGGACAGCCATTCGTGCATTGTAAATAAATAACAAAAAAGACTGTAATAATAATATTGGTTTCGAATTTTCGTACAAGGCCAGGAGAGGGAGTAAGTCGATTACATCGCCCCAAGTGCTTAGCTTGTAGCTTTTTTTTATCGACCTCAAAAGCACGAAAGGTAAAGTCGACTTCAGCGGAATTTGAACGCAGACGGTAAAGACAGACAAAATGTTTACATTCAATGGATATTTGTCCTCATCTTGTTTGTTGTTAACACAACGTTTCGGCCGATATACCCTCTAGCCTTCTTCTGGTGTCTTGGAAAAATTTGGAACCTGAGTTCTCATTCCTAAGGTATTTTTCGATGTTGTTGTTGTTATTATTATTATTATTATTATTATTATTATTATTATTATTAATAATAATAATAATAATAATAATAATAATAATAATAATAATAATAATAATATAATAATAATAATAATAACTTCCCAAAGACACCCGATGAAAGCTGGAGGGTATATCAGCCGAAACGTTGTGTTAACAACAAACAAGATGAGGACAAATATCCGTCAAATGTAAATAATGTAAACAGTGTAAATAAGACGAAATGTCGCTAAGCCTTTCGTTCGGTGTGTTAACAATTCAGTAAGCTTGCCGCCTTGATTATAAGAAGATTGGTTTCAAATTCTGGCACGGGGCCAACAATTTTGGAGTGGGCTAAGCTGGTTACATCGACCCCAGTGTTCAGCTGGTAATTATTTTATCAACTCTAAAAGGGATGAAAAGCAAAGACGAACCCGGCAGCATTTGAACTGAGAATGTAAAGTCAGAAAAAACTTCGCAAAGCATTTTGCCCGGCGCAGTAACGATTCCGACGGCATGTCGCCTTAATTATAATAATACTTTCTAGCATGGGCACAAGGCCTGAAAAGCTGATGGTGGGGCTAGTCGATTACATCGACCTCAGTCCTCAACCGGTACTTATTTTATCGACCCCGAAAGGACGAAAGCAAACTCGATCTTTGCGAAATTTAAACTCAAAAATGGCGCTATGCATTTTCCTCGGCGTGCTAGCGATTCTGCCAGCTCACCACCTTCTCTATACTAATAATACTGGTTTCAAATTTTGGCACAAGGCCAGGACTTTCGGGGGAAAGCATAAATCGATTACATCGATCCCAGTGTTCACCTGGTGCTTATTCTGTCGACCCCGAAAGGATATCTCTAATAATAATATTACAACACATCTTAAATGTGACCAACAGACAGAATTGTTTGCACGTAGGGCGAAAAACTTTGTGCCATTTCTTCCGGTTCTTTACGTTCAGGGTTCAAGTTCCGCTAACTACAAATTTGACTTTATACAATTGTTCTTTTACTCTTCCAAGGACAAAATACCAGTCAATAACTGGAATCGATATAATGGACAGACATCAAATTGTGCACCCAGAAAGATAAAGTTGTCTTCAGTGGCTTTCGAACTCAGAACATGAAGAACCGAAACCAACTAAGGCCGCAAGGATTTCTGTTAGATACTTTAACGATTCTGTCGATCAAGCAACAAATACAACTCCCGTTGTTTGCATTTAAATCTGTATTAACTGTTCAAATGAAATAATGATCTCCCACAGACACAATGACAATTTTGATGGTGCAGTGGGTTTGTATATATTTCGATCAATGTCCAGTATTCGATCGGTTTTGTTTATATCGAAACAATGAGATGTGGTCAACGTCGGTATTATTTGACTGTAGAACGTAAAGGAACATAATTGAATACCATGTGATATTTTGTTCAGTGCTCTGCCGATTTTACCACTTCTCTCACTATCAAGAGACTATAAGAAAAAACCGAAATCCTCTCTCGAAGCCTTTCTCTGCGTTCATAAAATTAGTACCAGTGAAAGAAAGAAGTGACAATCACTTTTCGTAGCTCTGTAGGTGTATATGTTTGCGTGTGTGTGTGTGTGGTGTGTGTGTGTGTGTGTGTGTGTATTTGTGTGCGTGTGTGCGTGTGTGTATATGTGTGTGTGTATATAAAGGATAGAGAAAAAGAGAGAAATAGAGTAATCTCTGTATAGATAGATAGAAAGATAGATAGATACATACATACATACATATATACATATATATATGTATGTGTATATATATATATATAATATATATATATATATATATATACACACATGCATACATACGCATACATACATAAACACAGATACTATCATATATGTATATATGTATATATATATATATATATATATATATATATATATATATATATATATATATATATATATATATATATATTATATATATATATATCTATATACATATGCATGTAGGTATGAAGGGTATGAATGTGTGTATATAGATATATGCTTAAAGAATAAAATATAACAGTTTGAGTGACACCTGGAGCTGTGTTTTTCGTTTTCTGAGAACAAAGAATTTTTAATGGCGCCACATCAGAAAATTAAATATTTTCTTAAGCCTAATGGCTCATAGAAACCTGATTTCTGATAAGTTAAATAGATAAGACTAAATTGTCCTGGATAGAACGGTAATCCATGTCAGTGTAATACCCTGATCAAACTGGTTACCAGACTAAGTGACTAGATGATACAAATTTGTTTTCAAAAGTTAACTCGTGTCTATTAGTAACATACTAAAGCAGTTACTCAGACTTTCTTCCAGTAATACTTAAACCGTCTTTCGGGATTTACAACAGAAGCTTTCTCGTACCGAAACCTTCAAGAAATATTCTACGTATTCTGTAATAATTATTTCCAGCCTTTAAGGTGATGAGCTAACAGAACCGTTAGCACGCCGGAGAAAATACTCAGAGGCATTTCTTCCGGTTCTTTACCTGAGAGTTTGCCTCTTATACCCCGAGAGTCGATAATATAAGTACCAGTCAAGGAAATGCCGATGAAACTGACGATCCCTCCCCTCAAAATTCTAGCTTTGTGTCAAAATTAGAAAGAATTATTTTTTTATTCTTTCTAAATCATTTCTAGCCTCGAAAGCAACAAATCCAAATTCTCAAACCCATTGTTCTTTGTATAATTTGAGAGAATAACGAAGGTAATTCACATGCACACGAAATAGTAATGATCGCTTAGCTCACTGCTAGAGTTCGTGTTGAATACTGAGGAAGCTCTTCGCACTTATGTTCTATATCTGCGTGAGCTTGTCTATTGTGAACACAAGTGATTTCCTCTGTGTTTAATATAGGGCTTTGACAATCTAGTCAAGGTAGTGTTCACTGCAAAAAAACCGCTGGGATACGTGAGTGGACGTAAGGACGGTGACGGAAACATAAAGAAGCGAAAAATGATGATAGAATGGAACACAAGACATAATGAAGAACGACACAGTTGGTTTATACGTAAATGTAGGTGCAGGAGTGGCTGTGTGGTAAGTAGCTTGCTAACCAACCACATGGTTCCGGGTTCAGTCCCACTGTGTGGCACCTTGGGCAAGTGTCTTCTGCTATAGCCTCGGGCCGACCAATGCCTTGTGAGTGGATTTGGTAGACGGAAACTGAAAGAAGCCTGTCGTATATATGTATATATGTGTATGTGTGTGTGTGTGTGTGTGTGTGTGTGTGTGTGTGTGTGTGTGTGTCTGTGTTTGTACCCCTAGCATTGCTTGACAACCGATGCTGGTGTGTTTACGTCCCCGTCACTTAGCGGCTCGGCAAAAGAGACCGATAGAGTAAGTACTGGGCTTACAATGAATAAGTCCCGGGGTCGATTTGCTCGACTAAAGGCGGTTCTCCAGCATGGCCGCAGTCAAATGACTGAAACAAGTAAAAGGGTAAGAGAAAGAGTATACATATAAGGCCTTTCGGCTATGAGACGGCGTGTAGACATGTGTAGAAGCAACACTAATGGGAAAATGTCCTATATGACAGGAAAAGGAAAGTAGAGAGAAAGAAAGATAGAAAGAAGAGTGGAAGAATGGAAGAAATGGATTGGGTAGAATGAAAGGTGGAAAAATAAGATGAACTCAGGGCTGAGAGTGAATGCTAAGGCGAGAGCCCAAGAGAGAATGCTTGAACCGGTCAGTGGTCAGGCAGATGGGTGAAATGAGAAACAGGGTGGTGCCTTGGTGTCAAAAGGAAGTGGGAGAGAGGAAACGGGTAAGGAAAGGCAAATAGTGGGGGGGGGGAAGGGTTGTGCAGAGAAAGAAGAGTAAGGGAGACAAATTTCCACCTTGGTCCACTTTGTTTTAATATCAGTATCAGTCAGGTACTGGAGTCCATGTAATCGACTTACCCCAACTCCGATATTGCTGGTCTTGAGCCAAAATTTGAAACCATTATTATCATTAATAATCACTACTCTTACCATTTTCTTTATTCGGCTACCATTAATATTGGTTTCGTATTTTGGCAGAAGACCAACAAGTTCGTGGGGAGACGGTGTATCGATTACATCGACATCACTGAACAAAGTCGACCTCGGTAGAATTTGAACTCAGAACATAAAGACGGACGAAATGCCGCTAAGCATTTTCCCCGGCCTGCTAACGATCCTGGCCTGCTCGCCGCCTTATGATTACCATTAATATTGCTACCTTCACTACTCACTCTGAAAATAATTTATAATCATCATCATCATCACTTGTTTATCTATTTCTTCTTACCTTCATTATAACCATTATTCTCAATATATCTTATTTACTTAATAATTTACTTATTCTCTTCTCCTGCCGTATCCACATTTCAACTTACGTACATTTTATTTTTTGTTTTTATAGAGAGGTCTGGTACTTTTGATTTCTGTTTAATTTTGCTCATTTTCTTCGTTTTTTACCATTCTGTTTTACATTTACATTTCATATAATTTTTATATTTTTTATAATTTAATAATTTTTTTTCAATTCCTTCAACACTTTTTCAACGTTTTCAACATTTTTTCAATACTTCTCTTCAATGTTTTCAACCTATATTTCATTTTTTCAATATCTTTCAATATTTTTTCAATATTTCTTTCATATTTTTAAAAAACATTTCTTCAATATTTTGAATATTCTCACCGACATTCCCAAAGGTTTGTATTTTTTATTATCCTTTTAATTATTTTATTGATTTTATTTCACTTTTTA
The DNA here is from genome assembly GCF_006345805.1 of Octopus sinensis. Taxonomy (NCBI): domain Eukaryota; kingdom Metazoa; phylum Mollusca; class Cephalopoda; order Octopoda; family Octopodidae; genus Octopus; species Octopus sinensis. The sequence continues at coordinate 46,687,293 of NC_043013.1, read as the reverse complement.
TCTATACTTCTTTATCTTATCTACCACTATTACTGACATTACCATCAACCATTTCAAACATACTTTTGATTTACTTACCATTCCACGAAATCGGTACCCCTGATAAGATACTTTATTCAACCTATTTACTTTACCTTCAATATCGTAATTTTTCTTGGAGTGGCTATGGAGTAAGAAGCTTGCTTTACAACCGCATGGTCTTGGGTTTAATCCCACTGTGTGAAACCTTGGGCGGGTGTCTTCTAATATAGCCTCGGGTTAATCAAAGCCTTGTGAATGAATTTGGTCGATGGAAACTGAAAGGGCGGCGAGCTGGCAGAAACGTTAACGCGCCGGGCGAAATACTTAGCGGTATATCGTCTGCCGTTACACTCTGAGTTCAAATTCTGCCGAGGTCGACTTTGGCGTTCATCCTTTCGGGATCGATAAATTAAGTACTAGTTCCGCACTGGAGTCGATGCAATCAATTTAATCCCTTTGTCTGTCCTTGTTTGTCCCCTCTATGTTTAGCCCCTTGTGGGCAATAAAGAAATAGGAAACTGAAAGAAGCCCGCCATGTGTGGGTGTGAGAGATAGAGAGAGAGCGAAAGAGAGAAAGAGAGAGGGAGTAAATCCCATCATTCCTTTACTCGTAACTTACATGGAAATCCTGTGCATTAATAGGCAAACCTTGGAGTAACCAGAGACTGAGTCGCCCCCAAAAAATAAACAACTTTAAACTCTACTACACTTTCTTCCGGCCATCAATACTGAAAGGAAATACATATATATTGTGTATGTGTTCAGTTAAATATATGACCACTACTGTACGGGTTATAGTCCCACGTTAAATATCAGTATAACTAATTTTGAGAAAACAGAGCATACAGAGTGATGAAGATAAACGCAAATATACATTGTTAATTCCTGAGTACGTTTCCTTTATTGTAATTACTTGGAACTCAGAATTGGATGTTCCAAGTACATTTGGATGCCTGAGCGCAATGGATCATCAGAGGAAGATGTTCTTGGAATTTGCTACGGAGATCTAATATATATATATATTTTTTTTTAATTGTTTCAGTCATTTGACTGCGGCCATGCTGGAGCAGCGCCTTTAGTCGAGCAAATCGACCCCGGGACTTAGTCTTTGTAAGCCCAGTACTTATTCTATCGGTCTGTTTTGCCGAACCGCTAAGTGACGGGGGCGTAAACACACCAGCATCGGTTGTCAAGCAATGCTAGAGGGACAAACACAGACACACAAACACACACACACACACACTTATATATATATATACATATATACGACAGGCTTCTTTTAGTTTCCGTCTACCAAATCCACTCACAAGGCATTGGTCGGCCCGGGGCTATAGCAGAAGACACTTGCCCAAGATGCCACGCAGTGGGACTGAACCCGGAAACATGTGGTTGGTTAGCAAGCTACTTACCACACAGCCACTCCTGCGCCTATATATATATATATATATATATATATATACTCTTTACTCTCTTTTACTCTTTTACGTGTGGTAAGTAGCTTGCTTACCAGCTACATGGTTCTGGGTTCAGTCCCACTGCGTGGCACCTTGGGCAAGTGTCTTCTACTATTCCCTCGGGCCGACCAAAGCCTTGTGAGTGGATTTGGTAGACAGAAACTGAAAAGAAGCCCGTCGAATATATATATATATATGTGTGTGTGTGTGGTGTGTGTGTGTGTGTGTGTGTGTGTCTGTGTTTGTTCCTCCAACATCGCTTGACAACCGATGCTGGTGTGTTTACGTCCCCGTAACATTAGCAGTTCGGCAAAAGAGACCGCTAGAATAAGTACTAGGCTTACAAAGAATAAGTCCTGGGATCGATTTGCTCGACTAAAGGTGGTGCTGCAGCATGGCCGCAGTCAAATGACTGAAACAAGTGAGTAAAGAGTTTAGATATGTGTGTGAGTGTGAGCATGCGTGAGTGTGTGTGTATCGCGAGAGAGAGAGAGAGAGAGGGTATGCATTGATGATTCACTTGACATCTGCACTCCCAATGTACTGACAGTGTCTTTGCTGTGACCCTGGGGAATCCTTTTGCTTAATGCAGTGATCAACCAAATAACTTATATCAGCCCTTCGCAAGGTTTACCATCACCTCAGTGATGCTGCTCCAGTCACATTGCAAAAAACAACAGACACAGACAATATTTTGGAGGGTATATGGATGGATTCTGGTGAATTATCCTATGTGAATCAATACTCATTTCAAACTGTCCCTCGTGGGTCTTGATTCCACAGTCAAATTAAATCCATTCAGATATGACTGTATTTATCAGAAGGCTGTATATTTCTCGGTATTTGCAGTTCAACAACAAACCGGAGAAAATTATTGTGGTTAACACAAGAGATTTGTACAAGCTTGTTCTTCAACCGGAATTTTCTTATAAATATACTTATTGCATTATTCAACTGAATTATTTATTCGTTTGAATAATATTATATTACACACTTATTGAATTATAGAATTCTTAGGCTTTTATTGATTTCTGTGAAAACGGTCAGCTGAGAACAGGAGAAATAAAATTTCATGAGAAGGAACTAGATATTTTAAGATGTTGCCTTCATTTACTGTTAAGTGTGCCAATCAGTTGTGTTTTTAATATTTATGGACAGTATAACTGTTCCGGTGTTGCATCATTTGAAGATTTGAAATCCTAAACCGGTAAGAAAATGGAGTAATATTGCTGATAGAAAGCTGGTTTTGCACCTACTTACTCTATTGACAAAGATCAACGAAGCTACCTACGATATTACAATTGTTATGCAGATAGCTACATAGGGATGTTGAAGATAAAGATTAACAGGTTCTCCTTCAAACGGTGAGGAACATGATATCTGAGAAAACTGATACAGTCAATCGTGGAAAAGGCACAAATAATTCTTTACAACCAAAACTAATTCTTTACAACCAAAAAGTGTCTAGTAAGTAACAGTGGGGTATTTCGGCTGGGTGTTCATAAATTTATATTCACTCAATGGTGTCCTGTAATGGCGAAGTGGGGATTATTGTATGAACCAAATTAAATAACAAATGGTAACTGCGTAAAGTTGCGTACATAGTGTAAAATATGTTAACGGTAGTGATATATGTTAATAGAATACTGGAATAGGAATCTAGAGATATTGTTGGAAGTTTATTGGAATGGCTGAAATGAGATCAATGAAAGCACTTCAGCGTTCTATGGCGATGGTTATGGTAAGTTTTATAGGACAGAGCGATTCTTAAGTATTGTTCATGTGGCCACTAACGTGGTTAAGTTACAAGGAACAGTTCATACATACACGTGACACACACACACACAAGCACACATACACACACACACACAAGCACACATGCGCGCACACACAAACACACATACATGAAAGTAGATTTCAGATGGCCAACATTTCCTTTTCATACACACATACTTTAAACGTTTATTTGCCAAAGATATTCGTTCTTGTTATCTTTATAGATGAAAACATTTTAAATGTCTACTTTTTCCAGTGTTATTCCAGAGAAGTAGAATGGTCATTTTGTATTTGCTTGCCTCATGAAACGGTTGGCTATATTATCAATTATCGATTTTTTCGATATATATATATGTGTGTGTGTGTTTATATATATATATATATATGTATGTGTGTGTGTGTGTAGATAGATTGATAGATAGATAGATAGATAGATAGATAGATAGATAGATAGATAGATAGATAGATAGATAGATAGATAGATAGATAGATATTTATATATCAGTTTTCTTTACGACAAATATTGTGCTACTATAGAATCCAGCCCTATGAGATTTTCACTAAGCGTACAGATAGCAATGACTACTTTATATCCCGGTAAAAGCACTCAGGTTTTAACATATGAGGTCTAAATCTAAATATCATAATACAGACGGACTGTGTTATATCTAGAAACAGCCGAAACTAATCAAAACTGCAGTCTTCGATGAAGTGGAAAAACTGAGTTCTAATGTACCGGTAAAACAATACACCGCACATAGCGAAAGTACACAGATCTGTGCTCAGTTATTTAGTGAAAGCACATAATAGAATTCAGGCTAGTGAACTATGGTGATAAAATAAATCTCTCACGAAAAGAAAACGTAACGAAAACATGAATAAAAACAGCAAAAATAAAAAGCAAATAAATATCAAAGGTTCACTTGGCAGGTGCCAGACAATGTAAATGGTGGCAAAGCAACAAAATCAAGATGTAAAGCATCTACGGAATAGGGACCAAAAACAACTTAAACAAAATGTGAATTAAAGGGAATGTGAGAATAGTTTGAGAATAGAAAAATTTAAACATAGAAGAATATGATAATAATGATTAGATTAGAAATTGTTAAAGAATTAAAGTCAGTTGATCTTTGGATCTTTGAAAGTTCTTCCGGTGAACAACTGAAAATATTCCCGAGGATAAAACTCAACGATGAGATATCAACAAGAGTAAATAAGGCAAACTTAGCCATTAGGAATTTAATGAAAGCAGATTTGATCAACACTCATCAGGTTAAATGAAATAATATACGCATAAGCCAAAAGAAAGAGGACAATTTTGGGGATATAAGAATATAAGAAAGGATATATACATCATACAAGGGTATAAAAAATCCAAGCAGAAATCATGGAAGACAATCATAATAAAAACTAGAGAAAATCCCTCAATCTTTGATAAAATTAATAACGAAAAGACACAACGAAAAATGAAAAGAAAGGCACGGTCATAATGCAAAGAAAGAACATAAAAAAGAACCCGAAATGGAAAAAGAAAACACTTTTGTCAAAAGATCCTCGATGAATCGCAAAGAATTGGCGGTGTAAAAGGCGACAACGATTTCTCAAACATAGCAAGCAGTTCGATTTTAACCTAAAACGGTGTTATCAAGAACTAAAGATCGTTCTGTCAAGAACAAAAATAAGGTAGAATTCCATACAGCGCCAAGAAAAAAGAGAAGCAGAAGAACTAAGGAGTGGAATCTTCAAAAAGACGGATACATGGAGACCATATCTCACCAACATTACTTTACAGAATATGAAGGAAAATCTCAAGGTACCAGGAATGCTAATATCCTAAACATATGCTTAAAATATTCAACAGAGAGACATGGGTAGCAGCAGAGATACTCAGGGAACCAGATGATGTTCCTTCTCGAGCCTTCCCTGGCTCATAAGGGCCGGTTTCCCGGTTTCCTTGGCGTATAGGTTCCTCACCTGGACGGGACGCCGGTCCGTCGCAGGTGAGCTGCAATATGCAGAAGGAAAGAGTGAGAGAAAGTTGTGGCGAAAGAGTCAGCAGAAGTTCACCATTACCTTCTGCCGGAGCCGCGTGGAGCTTAGGTGTTTCGCTCTTAAACATACACATCACCCGATGTGAGATTCGAACCCGCTATCCCTCGACCGTGAGTCCGCTGCTCTAACCACTAGGTCATGTGCCTCCACTCAGGGAACCAGAGACAACATCTAACTAACTCGCTGAGAGGAAACCACCTATAGACATACATGAAGATCGCCCCGCCGCCTTCCTTTAGCAGGGAAGGAAATGCAGTTTTTCTCTGTCTGGTGGCAATGGCGAAGCGGGTAGACGAGATGGAAAGGACTGAAGACAGATACTTTCCTCTTCGGCCAAACTCTTCCGGCAACTTGCAATCCTTATATTGAAGAATATAAAACATCTGAAGTGCAAAGGCTCAGAACAAGGTAGGATTTGGCTATAAGAAGGATTTTGACCATGTTCCACACACGTGGATCGTAGAAACCGTAGCTACGAGTAGACTTCACCAATATTAAGCAGATATATTAAATAGCACATTAGTAAATGGCTAATAATTCTGTAGATTGAGACAATAGAGGGAGTTATAAAAATTAGCCTTGTCTCTATTAAAGGAGGTAAACCCTCAAGAGATTTCCACTCTACTCGTTTTCTACTTAGCGTTAGTGAATATTTTGGAAGCACTCCGTCGGTTACGACGACGAGGGTTCCGGTTGATCCGAATCAACGGAACAGCCTGCTCGTGAAATTAACGTGTAAGTGGCTGAGCACTCCACAGACACGTGTACCCTTAACGTAGTTCTCGGGGATATTCAGCGTGACACAGAGAGTGACAAGGCCGGCCCTTTGAAATACAGGTACAACAGAAACAGGAAGTAAGAGTGAGAGAAAGTTGTGGTGAAAGAGTACAGCAGGGATCACCGCCATCCCCTGCCGGAGACTCGTGGAGCTTTAGGTGTTTTCGCTCAATAAACACTCACAACGCCCGGTCTGAGAATCGAAACCGCGATCCTATGACCGCGAGTCCGCTGCCCTAACCACTGGGCCATTGCGCCTCCACGTTAGTGAATATAACCAACACATGAAACCAGCTTTGACTTGCATAGAAATGCTAAGTTAGTTTAATTTGAAAATTGAAGGCCTCTTGAGGTACGCTGCAGATGAGAGAAAATATCTGCCAAGAAGAATTGAAATGAGCTTCGGTTAGAAAAGTAGGATCTTTTCGGTTTCAACGGCAGTTTTTTAAAATAATTTCCACGTAACTAAAAAATTTTAAACTTCGTATACTGGTAGAATGTGTTTATAAAACATCTTTATCTTTTGGCTTTATTGAGAAAATTCTATAGTTTCTAAGATATTTGTTGCTGTTTTTCTTCAATTTCTGCAATTTCAACCAATCAATGACGTCTAATGAGGTGAAAACATTCTGTGCCGTATGAATATGTCCCTCGTTTAAGAAACAGATTGGGTTTATTTACATTTGTGAAGAAAAAAAAGATACCCTTCCCCCACCTCTAACCCTAACCCTAACCCTAAAATAGATTGAAATGCAATAGATCGATACTAGGGTCATAATTATGGGTGACAATTTCATATGACACCGCTAGAAAAAACTGCCGTTCAAACAGAAAAGATCCGAAAAGTATACCAAGATAACCTAGAAGAGAGCAAATTTAATTAAGAACAATAATGTCGCGTTGAATGATATAATGGGGATAAGACAATCAGATCTAAGACAGACTTAGAAATACTTAAGAGTCAGTTATTTAGACAACATACAGAATAGAAAGAAATGAACGGAAAAAAAGGACTGAAACACAACAGATTGATTCCATAACTACACTAGGTGTGCCAGTAATAATTTGTAGTTATATTTTTAAACGATCGCTAAAAGAATTAGCAAGGTGGAACAAAGGCCAGGAAAACAATCATCATCATCATTGTTCGACCGTGGTCGAGACAATGGAATTTACAATGCTACGCCAGACTTCACGGTCCATCATGGCATTACGGAGGTCCTGTTGCTGGATGCCTGTATCCCTGGAGATTACATCAGGGTAGGAGAGTGTGCGCCCTCTGGTATTGCGAGTAGATGGCTTCCAGAGGAGAAGAGGAGAAATTACTTCTTTTTCAGCTCTACAACAATGTCCAGCAAACTGGACTCTCCTACCTTTCACAAGGAAAACAATGGCTGCATTTTGAAGGTGCTACTGAAGATCTGGTATAAAAACAAACAATTGTATGATATTTACCACGAATACGAGCTTTTATGCAGCTGGAAAACTATATCCAGTGTAAGGCTACAAATATATATATGATAAAAAAAATCATGGGAAATTAATACAAATAGCCACGAAATAGGAATAAACAAAACTACTTCCCGTCTTCAAGAAATCCTACAAGTGCAAAACAGAGGCTAAAATGAGTTATTAAGAAAGAGTTGAAAAAACAGTTGTAGAACAGAAGTTGTAACAAAAAGGCTAATGTCTGTGATAAAAACGAAGCCACTGAATGTCATGATAAAGCAATAGCAAAAAAAAAAAAAAAGTTTCTGCACGGCTAATACTTCGAAAAGCTAAACAGAGTAGAGACGAAAAAGTTGCAATATAGACTAGGAAATGAAAGACTAAAAGCTATAAAATCAAAGCTAAAAACTACCGAACGCATACGATGAAGCGGTAGAATATAGTAACTGCAGAATACGCGGACACTAGGAAGAAACAATTTTATTGTCTCTAGAAACCCGGCTTCAACCATGTAAAATAACCTCCACAAATATAAGAGACGGAAATTACATAGACTAGAAGATCTGCAGCCATTATGAAATACCGGTAGTAAAGATGTGATGTAGGTATAGACTAAAAAAAATGTCTTGGAGAATGACATGCGATCATACTTGGTGATATGCCGATACACACAGACAAATCAAAGCTATTTGACCAGATATAGTTGTTAAGGATCACTAAGGAAACAGATACTTCTTAATCGATTTAGCTGTCCAGATGGGTGATAATACATCGACAAAGAAATGGGAAATTAAGCAAATATAAAGGCGTGGAAATAGAGATAAACTGAATGTGGGACCTGAAAATGAAAAGAATCCATATGATAAATGTGCCTTGGAAATGATAAAAAATTAGGCAAGCAAATACATAACCAAAACTTTCAAGACTAAGAAATATGCATAACACAAAGAAAATATTACTGTAAGATACTGCATACGTATTACGTGGAACATTTTCAAAACAACAAAAATAACAAATTCGAAGTAAAACGTTGTATGTATCCAAGGCAGACAGAGACTCACCAAACAGTACAGTAGAAGCTTGTAATGATAATGATGATAATAATAATAATAATAATAATAATAATAATAATAATAATAATAATAAGAAGAAGAAGAAGAAGAAGAAGAAGAAGAAGAAGAAGAAGAAGAAGAAGAAGAAGAAGAAGAAGAAGAAGAAGAAGAAGAAGAAGAAGAAGAACAACAACAACAACAACAACAACAACAACAATAATAATAATAATAATAATAATAATAATATTCGTTTCTTTGTTGGCCACGAGGGCCGAACACAAAACAAATAGGGGCAATACAAAACGTAGGATTTAACACAAAAATCGAGTAAGCAACAAAACAACAATGTCAATAAACAATACAATTACACAATAAAATTCCCCAAAAGGGGGCAGTTCTTCACAGGGACAACCGAGAAAACCCACACGTTCTGGTTATCCCGACCGCCAGATACACATTAGTAGGTACCTCTCTCTTTCTGAAGCTCTCCGGTTTACAGACGCAAGTTCAGCAGGCCCATTCATGCGGGTCATCCTCGCCACACGCACCCACCCACCTTTCAACAAAATTACTGGGTACAGAACTTCCCTCCCTACTTTCACGTTCCTTTTCAAATGAAGCTTGAAGAAGTCAATGAGAGTTTGGTCAAAGAAGAAAGTATCTGTCTTCAATCCTTTCCATCTAGTCCATCACACTACCTCCTTCGCCATTGCCACCAGTCAGAGGAAAACTGCCTTTCCTTCCCGGTCAAAGGAAGGCGGCGGGGCGATCTTCACGGTGGACGCGGCTGATAACCGGCTCCGTCTTACACGTGGTAACAGCGGTTCGACAAAGGTCCACAAGTCAGTAATGCACGGACACGAGGCGAGTGCGTACAGGACGGTTTCGTCGTCCTGAACACACCTTGGACAAGTCCGACTGACAGCACTTCCGTGTCTGCAGATCTTGTCTCGAACCGGCAGAGCTTCCCGGTAGAGCTGCCAGGCCAGGGATTTCCGGAAGTAATCCATAGGCCCCGGCCCGAAAGTCCTCTTAAAACGATCCCTCCCGACGCCCAGAGTTTCCCCGAACCATCGTCGCTCTGGTTCGCTACTAATCCCCTACAGAACTCCATAGTGGAGGTCCGAACCAAACCAGACCCCGAGCAATTTAACAGGTCCTTCTGTCCAACGCTGTCGGTAGACATGGACCTGCCTCCCCAGGTGCCCAACTGCAGGCCCACCGACTTGTCCTGATCAATTTTTGCTCCTCTCACCGCTTCATACACTCTTAAAGTAGAGCCAATCACTTCGATTTCCGAGCTGTCCGACACTATTACACTATTGATTGATTGATGCACGTTGATCAGAACCCCACCCATGCCAAGGTGCTTCCCTACCCTCTCTATGGTGTAGCGCATGAGGTGGAGCTCGTCGTGGAAAGATTCTAAACACTTGAAAGACTACTGAAAACTTGTGGATACCTAAGGTTCCCGCTATCCACGTAATTCCTACCGAACCTGAGCCAAACCAAAATAATAATTATGATGATGATGCGAAGGAGGAGGAAGAGGAAAGGGAGAGACAGAGGAAGAGGACTGCTTCTGTTTTCACCGCAAAGCCAGTAACTTTGAGGGCTATGTTCATTCGAATTTATCGACACCAGTTCTTAAGAGGTACTATATTTTATCGACATCAAAAAGATGAAGTCGACCGCCACGATATTTCAACCCACAACGTACAGAGCTGGAAGTAATACTGCATAGCATTCTTTCTGGAGCTCTAGGATAAAGGATATTGGTACACATTTTGGGGTGAATAAGTTTTAATTGCGTAGATATGCTGGAAGATTATGCCTGATGATACAAAGACACAACAAAATTATAGTTAAAAGACAATGAAGAATACAAGAACCTACTGAGTGGTGCGAGTAATATGAGAGACAATGAGAGGGAAAGTTTCAAAGGAGTATAAGAGAAGAGTTAGGAAGATATCTGATAGCAAAACTAAGGATTGTTTTCAAGGCAGCCAATACTCTTATCTCAACAAGCCAGTGTTACGTCCCGGGTTCCTTTTTTAAGGTAGGCCGAAGCAGAGCTATAGGAATCGAATGGCGACGAGCTGGCAGAATCGTTAGCACGCCGGGCGAAATACTTAGCGGTATTTCGTCTGCCGTTACGTTCTGAGTTCACATTCTGCAGAAGTCGACTTTGCCTTTCATCCTTTCGGGGTCGATTAAATAAGGACTAGTTACGCACTGGGGTCGATGTAATCGACTTAATCCGTTTGTATCTCCTTGTTTGTCCCCTCTGTGTTTAGCCCCTTGTGGGTAATAAAGAAATAGGTGTTTCTTCTGTCTTTACGTTCTGAGTTCAAATTCCGCCGAGGTCGACTTTGCCTTTCATCCTTTCGGGGTCGATTAAATAAGTACCAGTTACGCACTGGGGTTCGATGTAATCGACTTAATCCATTTGTCTGTCCTTGTTTGTCCCCTCTATGTTTAGTCCCCTGTGGGCAATAAAGAAATATACAGGAATTGAATAGAAGACCTAGAAAGCCACTCAGAATGTATAAGTACACCATCTTACATGCAATATCTACAAGCTCTAAGGCGGCAAGCTGGCAGAGTCGTTAGCACGCAAGGCAAAATGCTTAGCGGCATTTCATCCGTCTTTAAGATTTAAGTTCAAATTCCGCTGAGGTCCACTCTACCTTTCATCCTTTCGGAGTTGATAAAACAACTACTAGTTGAGTACTTGGATCGATGTAATCGACTTAGCCCCACCGCTCCCGAAATTCCTGACCTTGGGCCAAAATTTGAAATCAGTATAAGTAAGGTGGCGACTTACTGAAATCATTAGGATGCAGGGCAAAATGTTTAGCAGCATTTCGTCCGTCCTCACGTTCTGAGCTCAGATAATTATGCCAAAATCCAGTTTGCGTTTCATCCTTTCGGGATCGATAAAATAAGTGCCAGTTGAGCACTGGGGTCTATGTAATCGGCTAACCCATCCTCTGAAAATAGTGGCCTTGTGCCAAAATTTGAAACGAATATCTACAAGCTCTGCTTTCCAAGGAGACAGTCATTTGTTAAATGCACAAGATAGCATCAGAATTGCGATCTGGAAGTTAGAAAACTATTTATTTTTTTTTTATTTTATCTAGTTTCAGCTCACGAGCTGTGGCCATGCTGGGGCACCGCCATTTGGTGTTGCTACATGATTTTACTTCACGAATGCTTTTTTAGCAATTGACATTTGGTGCATGAGAGAGTTTGATGCAGCTGCCCTCATCTGCACCTCCTGCCGTGAAGTTGGTTCATCTGGGACACCTGACAAAAAGAGATCCAGTTTTATTTTAAAGACATCTGCATCCACCCCATGCAGGTCTCTCAGCTTCTTCGGGAAGATATTGAAGAGCTGTGGGCCTCTGAAGACCAGGCTATCACAGTATCTTGTCCTACATCTTGATGGCAAATTTGGAGTCGTTGGCACCACCCAGTGGCGCCCAGTTCTATCATTTGTGTAACTCTTGATGCCAAAGTTTGGGACAAGTCCTTTTAGGATCTTCCAGATGTATATTATGGCATTTGTTGTGAATTAATGAAGAAAATGACTGAGTGAGTTCAAATGACTTATTTTATAGAAAAAAATTCCCGAAACTCTGTGATTGCCATCGACACCTGTTGTACGCCACAATTCTCTGGATATTCGGTAAAATTGAGGAAATGGACGTATGTACATAGAAATTGCTGTATTAATTCCAACTCTTCTACCCGAAAGCAAATGTAACTTGCCTGTATATGGAGTAAAAACGCTGCGTCCGTTGCTTGATTAGTATATCAGATTGTGTTGCTACAGAAAAACGAAAGCTGGATTTTTATTTATGAAACAGCAACGAGGTTTTTGCATTAATATGTTGAGTAATTAGGTTTGAAGAAGCACAAGCCAAAGATTGATAGAAAGAAAGTGTAGAAAAGAAGAGAGTGAAAATTTGGGGGTCAATGGACATGCATGGAAAACTTGAAAGTAAATAATGTTGATATTTAACATAGGTACAAGGCTACAATCTTTGTAAGAAGCTTGTGGTCGTTTAAACTGACCGCTGTACTCGATGGTACGTTTAACCTCTCGAAAGAGCTGTTCTTCACTCCTGCTCCAGAGCGTCGGCTGCGGGGTCACTCCGAAAAGCTCTATCTGCGACGATTTCATCTCAATCGAAGGAGAGGGGCTTTCTCCGTCCGGGTTGCGGATCCGTGGAATAAGCTGCCGGACGAGATGGTGAAGATGCCGACGACCGCTCGGTTCAAAGTCTCCCTTGACCACAAGTGGCCTGAACTCTTTACATGAACACCACCCTGTACATAACTCCATGTTCCCCTACATGGCCTTGCTTTTTGCTTTTTGAGCCAAAAATTAACTAACTAACTAACTAACATTTCAGTGAGCCATCAGAAAAAAAAAGAAAAAACTGAGATGACGAATGAAAACATCAAATCTTCCCGTGACCATTTTGTCGAACGTTCTACCAATTCTGTCAACCCATCAATAATACAGAGAAAGAACTTCACAAGGCACAATAAAACAGCAGTTCTACCGTTTTATGAATGTGCCAGCCCAGTTTCTCTTTAAATACAAAATATATCAGTGAAAATAATGTTGTTTAAGGAGTGTTGTGAAGAAAAGTAGACAGCGTGAGAAATAAATGGGTGACTAATAGTTTAAGCAAGTCATTAATAATGTACTGTATTTCATGTCTTTATACAACACATACAATTCAAACATAAATATCTATATACACGCATGCATATATATTTGTGTATATGATACATGTATGTATGTGTTCATGTATACAGCTATATATACACACATGTATATATACATATATACATATGAATATATATATATATATATATATATATTATATATATATATATATATATATATACATATATATATATGTGTGTGTGTAAATATACATATATATATATGTATATATATAAATATATATATAAATATATATACATATATATATATATATATATATATATATATATTTATACATATTTTTATATATATATATATATATATATATATATATATATATAAATATATATGAATATATATATATGTATATATACATACATATATCTGTATACATGCGTGTGTCTGTGTGTGCGTGCGTCTGTGATGTATGTATGTATGACCAAAGTAACCTGATAAATTTATTATCAATTCAGAAACACCCGAGTAACCTGCAACCGATAATTGCTGTATTTCTACTATTTTATTATAGGCT
>NC_043013.1:46650936-46665936 GCF_006345805.1 Octopus sinensis | reverse complement strand
TATGAATCGGACACAGATCAGTTAAAAACTAAACGAAACAAATACCCACATACATATGAGTGTTTAGGTCTTCCAACACGGAATTACTCGACAATATTGAACACAAGTTGATCTAATAAAGAAAATTATACCAAGAAGTAGAGGCAGGTGCGGCAGCGTAAACTGGAGCAGCAGTACGAACCAGCTTGAAACGTGGGGTTAGTGAAGAAACTGTGAACCAGAAAATCACGCAGGTTGTGGGCTCGTTTGAAGGAGCAAAGGAGTAGGTTGGAAAAGATGTGCGAAGAGGAGGCGTCGGACTGCAGTCACCGGAAGGCTCCGAGAATGGTGCGTTGGAGGAGCAGGGTGGAGGTGTGGTAGGTGAGGGGAAACGGGAGAAGGGCATCGCTGGGGTGTGGTGGGAAAGAGAGCAGAAGCACGGACCACAGAACGTGTTCTGGCGAGGATTGTGTGGATAGTGGTAGGGGATATCCACGAAGATGAAGTGGTGAGCCATGAGTTAAGACTGAGTCATGGTTGTCACTGCAGAGCCTGCGCAGACGGAGGAATCAGGAGCAGGGAATGGAGAGCTTGGTGTGGATAGAGTGAAAGGAGGAGAAGTTAAGAGAAGAGTGTGAGTCGGTGTGTTTGTAGTGGATGGAGGTAGTGAGAGCAGAGCTGTGTATGTTGACCGAAGTGTCGAGAGATGCGACGGAAGTGTTGGAAATAGTGCAGGAGAATTCGAGGGCAGGATGGAAGGATTGGACAAAGGAGAGAAAGGAGTGTAGTTGTTCGCGGGAGAGTGAGGGCACGCCGATACAGTCATCAATATAACGATCGTATAGTTCGGGAGTGGGACCAGTGAACCTTGAGAATATTTGGACCGCAACGTAGCCAACGAACAGTTTCGCATAGTTGGGACCCATTCTCGTTCCCATAGCCACTCCCGAGTGCTGTTGGTAAAAATCCCCCGCGAACGTGAAGCAGCTGAGGGAGAGAACAAGCTCGGCCAGACGAAGAAGTGTGGAGGTGCCCGGCTGAGGGTTAGGTCGAAAGACTAGGAAGTATTTGAGTGCAAGAAGCCCTTCCTTGTGTAGGATCACTGTACATCAAGAGCGAAGAGAAGTTTAGAGTGGTCAGGAGGGAAGAAGAAAGAGTTGAAGAATCGGAGAGCACGGTTAGTGTCGTGGATGTGGGGCGGGAATGGAACATATACACAATATTAACTGAAGCAGAATATCATATTTATCCTACTTTTACTAGGAAAATACTTAGCAGTGACTTCGAAGTATCGGTTTTGATGCTTTCATCAGAGAAGCTGGTGGCAGTAACTAAACTAAATATTCGAAATCACTGTCAACCTTGTGATGTAACGGTTAGAAATATATAAACAGACACACACATCAAACACACACAAGCACAAACACACACACACACACACACACATATATATAAACACATAGAAAGAGAAACAGTGTTGGATGAGAAATATATATACACACACACATACATACATACATACATGCATACATACATACATACATACATACATACATACATACATACATTGTGGGATAGATAGATAGATAGATAGATAGATAGATAGATAGATAGATAGATAGATAGATAAGATAGAGAGACAAGTACATATATGTATATATGTGTGTGTGTGTGTAAGTGTATGTGTACGTGTATATTCATATAGCTAGCTTGCTTTATGAGGGTAAATAGAATTTCACCTTCGCCATTATTTAAAGATTGAGTGATGCGAAAAAACAAAATCCAACTGATAAGTGAAGAGAAATATCCGTAAATTCTTTAAAATGAGATAAAAATACTGAAAAAAAAAAAATTTTAAACATATATATCAAAAACTGAAGCACCGTACTTAGTTTCAATAGAAAGCTGTTCAAATGGACAAGTTTCGATAACAAAATAATCAGAATACTCAAAAATTATTTTGGACGCAATCGTAAAATATAACGCAATACAATAGATCGGGTAAAAACTGACTTTAAGAAATGGAGATAAACTCTTTCACTTCTTTGATAATTTAATCCAACCATTCTTGCTTCCAATTTATTTATATTGCTTTTCTAAAATACTGGGTTGATTCTATATTGTGAGAACCAATTTTAAAAGCTGCCACACAAATTTGGCATTAGTTTTATAAAATTCGTACGTTGTTCATTGTTTCGTTATTCTTTGAATGTTACGCAGAAAGAAACGTTAATTATGAGTTTTAAAGAGGAAAATGCATAGACATGCATAAAAAGTACTTGCAAACATACATAAATATCTACACACACCATAAGCACATATATACATAGACGTGTATACATTACGTATATCATCTACTACATCATGAATATCATATACTTACATACAAGCAGATGTGTATGCATGTATACCATAAGCAGTAAGCGATGCGCCTTCACATCATATTATATTATCTATAGACACATATCTTTTATCTAGTCAATCATACTGTGTTATCCATTTAACCCCCTTAACTATTAAGCCCATTCTGTCTTCCACAGAAAGTGGGTCCTTTGCAAACGCTAGTCTCTTGCTTCAGACACAGGCTCTTGCTTCAAAAACAAATACCCACATACATATGATTGTTTAGGTCTTCCAACACGGAATTACTCGACAATATTGAACACAGGTTGATCTAATAAAGAAAATTATTCAAGATTATGGGTTAGTGGGTGATCCACGATGATACAATCGCTCGACCTACCAGAAGTAGAAACCAAATCTCCTTCAAATCAAATATCATCGTCTTGAAATAGAAGGGTATATTGAATATATTATATATTAACAAAAAATAAGATGTGGCTTTCACTGGGAAGCGTTTGATCAAACAAGTCTGATTTGGGCCAAGCAAAAATAAAAATAAATCCACCATATTTGCGATCACATTCAAGAAGTGGAAATCCCAACTTTTTGACAAACCTTCGACTGTACAATGTAACCACCGACATATTGTATCCTTTGTACTATTACGCAACTCTTCCCCAACAAAACACCTCCTAATACACACACACACACACACACACACATATATATATATATATATATATATATATATATATATATATATATATATATATATATATATAAGAAATATTGAGTTTCTAAATCTCTCGTAGAGAGGTGTACGGTGATGGAGCGATATAATGGTTGTATACTGTCAATCTAACAAGAACGTGACAGTAGGGGGTGCACCACCGTTATATAGCCCTAGGAGGCATCGAACGCCTCCTGACAGCTTCGACACATTTTATCCTGTGTCCTTCGTATGTGTATATAAGGACACAGGATAAAATGTGTCGAAGCTGTCAGGAGGCGTTCGATGCCTCCTAGGGCTATATAACGGTGGTGTACCCCCTACTGTCACGTTCTTGTTAGATTGACAGTATACAACCATTATATATATATATATATATAATATATATATATATATATTATATATATATATATATATATATCTTGTGCTTTTTACATAGACTCCTTCCATCCTGCCACGAACCAAAAACGCTAACAGTAGACATGCAGTACTCCGCAATTTACTCATTTCTATCCATGCTTCCTTGCAGAAATCGAGAAACATATATCGATCTGCCAAATCTGGGAGAGCCTGCGTATGTTATAAGCGTTGCCTCATCTCTTTTTCACAATGCAGTTGTTGTTACCATTCCGTTACTGAAGTTTCCTGTCCATTTTACACAATGTATTCTGCTTCTGTTTTTTTTCTATTGAAAATCATTAAAAATACATTAAAATATGACACACTGGGTTTTTTTTTATTCACTTTGGTTCCTATATTTTTTTATTTTCTCGTTTGCCATCATAGAATTATTGATTCTGTTTCTAACTGAATACAATTATTATATCTAGACAATTTTAGACAATTTCCTTGTACTGATCCATTAATCTTCCATTATTCCATTTCTTCTGCAATATCATCTGCTCTATTTCTGTTAATACCATTTAATATACTTCAATATATGCATATCTAAACTATGTTAACGTGTCGATCTAAACCCTTGCTCAAACAATTCCCCCTTCTAATGCATTTACGGATCACTGCAAAGGCTTTCACTGGTTTTGGACTCAAAGTTCTGTTCTCTTAGCTCTCATAGATAATGCTTTGTTCCTTCATCCTGCAATTAAGGTTCCCTAAAATCCTTAAATGAAGATCTGGACTATTTCAAACCAAAATAAATTTGGAAGACAGTTGTGAAATCCTTCCTCGGAAATATTGGCAGGTCATAGATGTATGTCATGCTTATTGACAAAGAACTTTCATCCGGCTAATAAACCCATCACAATGAACTCTTTTATGTTGTCCGTTTTTCAGTTTATTTCTTTCTTCTTCATACATTTTACTCTCTTCTCTTTCCATCTCTTTTTTCCATCCACCTTTTCTTATCTTTCCTGTTTCTGTGTTCAAAATTTCATTTTCGTTTCTCTCGCTTTTCTATCTTTTATTACATTTTATATTGCAATTCATGAATAACACCATCGGTCGTTTCCACCGAGTCAATCACAAGCTCACCGCATTTACAACAGCAAGAGTAAGTGGAGGCGCAATGGCTCAATGGTTAGGGCAGCGGACTCGCGGTCGGAGGATCGCGGTTTCGATTCCTAGACTGGGCCTTGTGTATGTTTATTGAGCGAAAACACCTAAAGCTCCACGAGGCTCCAGCAGGGGGTGGTGGCGACTCCTGTTGTACTCTTTCGTTCCAACTTTCTCTCGCTCTTTCTTCCTGTTTCTTGTCCCCGACTTCCTACGCAACCGCTGAGCCTGGATGCGCATTCGTCCATCCGTCGATGCTCTCGGTGTCGGGGATTGACCCGCTTTCTCTTCTGCGGGTCTTACGAATAGCAAAGGACCACGTTTCGGACTTCTCCCAAACGCTCAACAAACAAACAAACAGCAAGAGTAATAAGTGGCAGCTTATGTAACTCAGGGCAGAAGATATATCGAAAGGGAGGTTAATGGAAACGCACTGACGATACACACAGACACATGTATTCATGCGCATGCATAGCCACTTCTGAGACAACTCAAACTGGTGAGAGAGATAAGAATCCTCATTCTGATAGCGGAAGTAGAGAGAAGCCATTGGCTACATGAGAAATATTGAAGAAACATGGATACACTTTTGCAGCGTGTATTACACACCTCCCCCAAGCATATATATACATATATATATATATATATATAATATATATATATATATTATATATATATATATATAATATATATATATATATATATATATTATATATATATTATACATTACATGCCATATGTACGTATATGTGTATGTGTATGTATGTGTGTGTTTCCATCTATACAAAATAGCTTTTTACTAAAGCCGCTCAAGAGTCACCACGTGCATCACATACTCTCACACTTGTAAATACTCCCCTTCAGAACCTTATTCAAGCTTCCAAGCACACAAGAAATATATACAAACACTTAGATATATAGCCAACCACTTATAACCAAACAATCACACTCACACATAAACGCACACACATATGTATAAACCTAGACACATACTACATATATATATGTGTGTGTGTGTATGCGTGTGTGTATGTGTGTGTGTGTGTGTGTGTGTGTGTGTGTGTGTGTGTGTGTGTGTGTGTGTGTAGTTGCAATGGGCCAGTGGTTAGAGCAGCGGACTCGCAGTCGTAGGATCGCGGTTTCGATTCTCAGACCGGGCGTTGTGAGTGTTTATTGAGCGAAAACACATACAGCTCCACAGGGTTCTGGCAGGGGATGGTGGCGATCCCTGCTGTACTCTTTCGCCACAACTTTCCCTCACTCTTTCTTCTGTTGGTCTGCTCGCTTAGCCAGCGGGGTGGCGTCATTTGAAGGCTAAAACAATGCGAAGCGCATTGTGACCAGCGATGTGCAAGAACATCTGATAGCCTGGTCGGTCTAAGGCCAGAGTAGAAAACACTTGTCCAAGGTACCATGAAGAGGGTCTGAACGTGGAACCATGTGGTCAGGAATCAAACTTCTCAACCTCATAGTCATTGCACCTAATATGTGTGTATGTGTGTGTGTGTTTACATTTGTTGTTAAATCAAGTATTGTGTCCCACTATGTCTCAAAGTTAGCAGTTCATCAAGCAGAAATCTATAAAATAAATGCCGTATTGAAATACGTACTGAGGTCGGTAAGATCAATTCAATTTTTGAATGTGATACCCCATCATGGTGACAATCGAGAAACTAAACCCAGTAAAATAATGTTTAAAGACTTAATGGCTTCAGATTTAAGGTAATGGATTACTAACCACAAGATAATGAGTTCAAAACTTCGTATTGAGCTTCCACTCTAAACGATAACACTATTTGTACATCTCAGTCTACTTGACTTCCAACAATTGACAATTGTAATTTGAAGTTGAATGGTTAGCATTAAGAATTCTTTAAATGTTATTGTACACAATATTCTAAGAAAAAGTAATTTTTTACCACAACAAAACACACACACACACATACATGTCTGTGGTATCTTGAGCTACTACAAATAGTAGCCAAATGTATTTCATCAAAAGAAAGACACAGATTTACAGTATTTCAGGAAGAAAAAATACTATGCGATGGTGCTGCTACATCAGACGCAACACTGGGCTAAACAAAAACCTGACAAACATACTTCACATTAAAAGATTATCTGTTAAATAATACTAATAAATTTACGGTATGTTCCATTCCCTGGTAAAGCTCCATATAGATTGTTCCGGCAGGATTGCCTCCCTTAGCTAAAGACCTCAAAATTGTGCAACCCGTCCAAGTTTTCGAGCTTATTTTTGTAGTAAAAGAGTCGTGCAAAAAAACATGTTTGGTAGCCGAAATATTACAGAATCATTTGATACCTCATACGTCAAAATCGTCAAAATACTTTTTGAATCCAAAAGGAACATACGCATGCACGCACCCCCCACACACACACACATATATACACACACTAATGCACGCACACACACATACACACACGCACACATACACACATACACACACGCATGCACGCACACGCATAAACTTTTTTATATATTAAGATATACATGACAGTCTATGACAGTCTAACAGTCTGCTATTATGATTTAGAGATGATGGTATAATTTAAAAACAGGATGTTCTTCCGGAATATTGGGGAAGTTTTGTATCACGTGACAAGATACAAAAAAGATTAAATTGCTAACTTTGTCGGGTCATGGATAGGAAAAGAAATCGAAATCTATGGAACGATTTATCCCAAATATCATGCAACATTTGACTTCCTTTGGCTAGGAAATGATATGGGTTCCCTTTTGATAAGTTGCTTTCATCTGACAATGAGATGGTGGATCCTTTATAGCGTTGATAATATTTAAAAAATGGTGTTTGTGCGTGTTTGTGCGTGTATGTGTGTGTGTGTGTGTGTGTGTGTGTGTGTGTGTGTGTATACGTGTATATATGCATGTATGTGTAGGCGAAGGCGTGACTGTAGGAAGAAGCCTGCTTCCCAGCCACAGGGTTCCGGGTTCAGTCCCACTGCGCGGAACATTTGGCAAGTGTCTTCTACTATAGCCTTGGGCTGAACAAAACCTTCTGAGTGGATTTAGTAGACTGAAACTAAAAAATGACCGTTTTACATATATATATATATATTATATATATATATATATATATATATATATATATAAGAGAGAGAGAGAGAGAGAGAGAGAGAGACAGATAGATAGATAGATAGATAGATAGATAGATAGACAGACAGACAGATAGATAGATAGATAGATAGACAGACAGACAGACAGACAGACAGATAGATAGATAGATAGATAGATAGATAGATAGATAGATAGATAGATAGACAGACAGACAGACAGACAGACAGACAGACAGACAGATAGATAGATAGATAGATAGATAGATAGATTGATAGATAGATAGATAGATAGATAGATAGATAGATAGATAGATAGATAGATAGATATTCGTTCATTCTTTTACTTGTTTCAGTCATTTGACTGTGGTCATGCTGGAGCACCGCCTTTAGTCGAACAAATCGACCCCAGGACTTACTCTTTGTAAGCCTAGTACATATTATATCTACCTCTTTTTCCGAACCGCTAAGTTACGGGGACGTAAACAACGCCAACATCGCTTGTCAAGCGATGGTGCCCCGCCATGGCCGCAGTCTAATGAAAGAAGCAAGTAAAGGATCTACCGGTAACGTGTTATTATTAGATACTGAGTACAATAAAAAGAGTACAATATTGACTAGGAGAAAAAGGAATCACTTTACTGGGAACCTTGTGCCTGGTGACTATAGCACTGAGCCCCACCATAATTTCCCAGGCCCCTACCAGTGGGGCTTATGGTTCATATTAGGAATCACTCATATGAGCATATAAACGGGGAAGTGGGTGAAGAAAACGTCACGTGATATTCTATATTTTATTGGCATTAATGCTTTTTGGGACATTTCACGTTCCACGGCATTTTTGGTGCTACGATACTGCGACACTTCCACACGTCACGCTGAATGTGACGAAATATTTGTCGTGATCAGCTTTATTCGCCTTTTGTTTTTGTTTTTGTTTTTTTTTCTTCATCGTTAGAGTGAGGGTCGTGATTCACAATAACGTGGTACGCTCATGACGAATTGACACGGGGCGGCGATCACTCAAAACATTCTGCTTGCATCGCAAAAGCGCACCCAAGCTACGATGCACAATGCTGGGGAGAACGTGAGGACTCGGAAGGAGTCCTATTGTTCTCATCTCTTAAATCCTTTATATATTACTTGTCTCAGTCATTTGACTGCGGCCGTGCTGGGGCACCACCTTCGCGGATTTCAGTTAAACAAATCGACACCAGGACTTATTTTTTAAAGCCTAGTATTTATTCTATTGGTCTGCTTTACCGAACCGCTAGGTTACAAGGACGTAAACCCACCGCTGATGGGGGACAAATACACATACACACACATATATGTGTGTGTGCGTGTGTGTATCTGTGTGTATGTGCGTTTGTCTGTCTGTCTGTGTGTGTGTGTGTGTGGGACTGAACCCGGAACCATGTGGCTAGTAAGCCTGTGCTGTTTTATTACTTATTTGACCCTGATTCATTTAATACGATTTAAATTCTTTTTTATTTTTGTAATCAAACATTCGTGATAAGCGAAGAGAAATGTCGAGGATACATATACCAATCAAACATTGGTTCGATATCCTTGACTATGCTTGTATTCCCAATTATTGGGTTGTCCGGAAAGTTCATGCCGATTTATAGTAGCTTACCTTTCGACATATTTTAGAACATGGTCGAGTCCATAAAATAGGATTTGACTACACCTCCATTTAGAGCACAGTTTAAGCTATCTTTTCGTGGAAGAAGGTTTGTGCTCCTATAACCTGTGTTAATTTTGTAACTCTTTAAAATGGAAGATAAGGAAGTCCATTTTCGGCACTTGATGCTTTGGGAACCATGCAAAAATTGCTACAGCTCGGCTGGGATGTGTTACCCCATCCTCCATATTCACCAGATATTGCTCCTTCAGATTTCCACTTATTCAGGTCTCTGCAGAATAGTCTTGATGGTAAAAATTTCAATTCCTTGGATCATGTAAAAAGATACCTAGATGAATTCTTTGCCATGAAACCACCTCAATTCTGGGAAGAGGGTATTTTCAAGTTAAAGGAAAGATGGAGACGCATTGTGCAACAAAATGGTTCATATTTGGTTGATTAAAAATGTAATGGCAAATATTTATTGACCTTTTTCTTTCCTTTAAAAATCGGCACGAATTTTCCAGACAGCCCAATATATTCTGCTTTTTGTCGATGATACACAATCAGTATATAAGTCTATGATATTGATGCTTTTTGTTCTTCTTATAGGACAATATTTCTTGTGCATAGACCCTAAAGTATATTTTCTGTCAGTGTATATAAGGTCTATATCATACATATGCTAATAGCTGCACGTTACTATTCATGAATATATGCATACCTGTTTCAAACACGTGTGCCATATTTGTATATTGCTGTTTTGCCAGTGTTTATTCTTTATACGCATAAATGCATATTAATATAATAGTGTGTGTGTGTGTGTGAGTGTGTGTGTATGTGAGTGTGTGTGTATGTGTGTGTACATATATATATATGCATACTGCAAAATGAAATATATATATATATATATATATATATATATATATTATACATACTTAAATATATTCACACACATTTATACGCATAAAATAGATTTTTATTTATATACAATGTTTCCCTAAATAAATGGCATATACTGTATATTAATATATGCTTGTACATATTTATAAATATGGATTTATACATACATATATGTGCTGTGCTCCAGCATGGCTGCTGTGAAATGACTAAAACAAGTAAAACAGTAAAAGAATATATATATATATATATATATACATATATATACATACATATGGAGAGACAGATCAAACATACACACACATACATACATACATATATATATATATATATATTATGTATGTATGTATGTATGTATGTATATAGATATGCATATAGGCATACTTATACATATATATCAATATGCGTGTATGTATAAAGATATATACCCTAAAATAGATTCAGTATACACGTAAGTGAACATTGAAATATCAGTTTACTATTTTAGATTTAAACATATATATACATGTTTACCTACATGAAATAGATTCATGGAATATACTGTCGCATAACAATATGGTCCTGTGAATATACGTGTGTGTGTGTGTATACTTGTGTGAATATATATATATATATATATATATACTCAAACACACACATATATATACATATGTATATATATATACTTGTGACTATACTACAATGTACACGGTTCTCTCATCTTATACACACATGTATCTGAAGAATGATATTCCTGTCTCTTGGACATTGACCAAATGCTTTGATCGATTGTGCTTCAGAAGTTGCCAGAGTTACATCTAGATAGCGTTGTGCCAGTTCCCAGAAGAACTAGTAATTCTGACATGACAGAATCACACAAATTCTATCGATTGTACTTCTCGTTTCTGTGGAGAATTCTTTGCATCTGCAGGGAAGGAAAAGAGATGGAAAGCATCTTCTCTGATGTGTTTATACGTTTTATGTTAATATACTGTGATCTTTCGTCTATCCAGGGCTTGCCGGAAGACAAACAGATGCAAATTGATACAGTCACAGGCAACTAATGATGTGTTATCCCTTCGGACAATATTGGAAAAATGTGTGAGTGGTCGTATAAATTCGAAGTTATTCGGAGTTATTCGGCAACTATTCGGAATTATTCGCGGGGAGTCGTTGTGTCACAGTATGTTTATGATTCCCTTCTAAACCAACCACCACCCCCACACTTTTTTTTTCTGTCAACCTCAGTCTACCTCGGGGTCGGTAATTCTTTCTCACTGATTCGCTCATCCCCCCCCGTTACTGTCACATCTGTCCGTATGCACTCATATAAAAATGACAAAACACTTCAGACACTACAGCCTCTTCCTCTCCCTTCTTATCTCAGATTGCATTCCTACCCCCATAATAACTTTTTTTTTTCCAACAGACCAAACATGCCATAGTCACCCTGAGAAATATTCTTCAAAGCGGGGAAAGGTCAGCTTGGTCTTATTCGACATCACTCACTAACACACAAACCATTTTTCACATATCAACATAAAGAGCCAGGGAGTGAGCCTCTACATACTCATTCTGCCTACTAGAAAAAGCAGCTAAATACTTCTCAAATCACAACGCAGATATGTTTCTGCATACAATATGTCTTTTGTTTTTTACTTGTTTCAGTCATTAGACTGCGGCCATGCTGGAGCACCGCCTTGATGAATTTTTAGTCGAATGATTCGACTCCAGTACATTTTTAAAGCTTGGCACAATCCTATCGGTCTCTTATGGTGAACCGCTATGTTATGGGGGCATAAACACACCAACACCGGTTTCAAGCTGTGGTGGAGGACCAACACAGGCTCACTTCTCTCTCTCTCTCTCTCTCTCTCACACACACACACACACACACACACACACACACACACACACGCACACACACACACACACATACATACACGTATATATACGACAGGCTTCTTTCAGCTTCCGTCTACTAAATCCACTCACAAGGCCATAGTAGAAGTCACTTGCCCAAGATGCTACGCAGTGGTACTGAACTCGGAACCATGTGGTTGGGAACCAAGCTTCTTACCACGAAGCCATGCATGCACCTCTACTACTTCCGTATCACCAAAAGAAGAAAGAAAAGAAAAAGGGATTAAATGGTCGTTTGGATTCCTTAGTCTGCTCGATCGGGGTAGATTTGTGACTGAATATACCCTCAGTTCTCATGAAGCAATGCACGATTAAAACCGTCACGAGTCAAAGAGGTAGTCTGTATGTAATCTGTGATCTACTAGAAATAGCAGCCAAATCTCTTTCTTTAAAATGGATCAACGCTCTTGTTTCTAGTCTTCACTTTCTGAATATTAGACTAACAATACGCATGGCATAAAACTTTAGATGTAAACAGAGTTTGGTCGTTTGTTTTTTCAAGGTTAGACACCACTGGAAGATAGAGTACAGCATATATACAAGGGGTACGTCATATAGCACCTACTTGAAGTCCTGGCGGTGTATTATGGGTTATAGTGGTGCCATTATTAGCGCCGATGGGTGATATCAGTGTTAGAGCTGGTTGATACTGATAATGGTGGCAGTGCTAATGGAAATATTTATACTTGCAATAGTGTGGGTGATCTGGCAGAATCGTTAGCGCGCCGGGCGAAATGCTTAGCGGTATTTCGTCTGCCGTTACGTTCTGAGTTCAAATTCCGCCGAGGTCGACTTTGCCTTTCATCCTTTCTGGGTCGATAAATTAAGTACCAGTTACGCACTGGGGTCGATGTAATCGACTTAACCCGTTTGTCTGTCCTTGTTTGACCACTCTGTGTTTAGCCCCTTGTGGGTAGTAAAGAAATCGGTATTTCGTCTGCGTTACGTTGTGAGTTCAAATTCCGCCGAGGTCGACTTTGCCTTTCATCCTTTCGGGGTCGATAAATTAAGTACCAGTTACGCACTGGGGTCGATGTAATCGACTTAATACCTATGTCTGTCCTTGTTTGTCCGCTCTGTGTTTAGCCCCTTGTGGATAATAAAGAAATAGGTATTTCGTCTGCCGTTATGTTCTGAGTTCAAATTCCGCCGAGGTCGACTTTGCATTTCATACTTTCGGGGTCGATAAATAGTAGTACCAGTTTCGCATTGGGGTCGATATAATCGACTTAATCCGTTAGTCTGTCCTTGTTTGTCCCCTCTGTGTGTAGCCCCTGGTGGGTAGTAAAGAAATAAGAATCGTTAGCACGCCGGGCAGCGAAGTTTTTTTCCCCACGAGAGTTCCGGACGCCAGTAATGAACTCATTTGCATACAGCCAATCAGAGCTCACCTTGACCTTTGTTACCAAGTTAACAAACACACTGCCAAGTAAACTCAAGACGAAGAACGGTGTTTTAAGTCAACCGATCGCCAAGTTATGCCAAGTTACGCCAAGTTAGAAGGAGACAGATAATTAGATTTGCATCTATACCTCTTATCGCATTTTGTTAGGGCCCCTTATGGTAAAGATGTGGATGGGAAAAATGTGAGTAGAGGGTGATGTGCTATCAACCCTCTCCCCTTACTGCTTTAGAAAATAAACAAAAACACGAATAACTACGCAGAGGCAACCATGGTTGAAACAAGAACAAGAAGAACAAACATTCTTAAAAGAGAAAAAGTGCATGGTCATTCCTTACCTAAGTGACATTATCTTATCGCCCATCAGTTGTTAGGCGTTCATTAATTAGTTAGATAGTTGAGCTCTGATTGGCTGTATGCAAATGAGTTCATAACTGGGCTCCGGAACTCTCGTGGGAAAAAAACATTTCGCCGCTGGGCAAGATGCTTAACGGCAATTCGTTCGTTTTTTATGTAATTAGCTCGAATTTCTCCGAGATCCACTTTGCCTTTCATCCTTTAGGGGTCGATAGAATAAGTAACAGTTGAACACTGGAGTCGATTATATCGACTTACCCACTTCTGCCGTAGTTGCTGGCCTGGTGCCAAAATTTGAAATCAATGGTGTTGGTGATAGTAGTATTAGTAGTGGGTGTATCAACTAAGGTGAAGTTCAGCTCAGTGTCAGAGTTGGTGCTTTCTGTATCGTGTTTTGCTACTCTCGAACCTAAAGCGGGTTCGAGAATGTTTTGTACACTCTAAAAATTGTACATGTAATTAAAGTGCTGTCCGGAGGTATTTTCACTACATATATATATATATATATATATATATATATATATATATATATATATATATATATATATATATATATATATATATATATACATATATAGGGAGAGTTTACGAAAATAACAAAAGACGAAGACAGGTGGTGTACAAAACAAACAGATGTATTAGTATAACGCTCAGGAATAGAAAAAGTCTTTTACGTTTCGAGCCTACGCTCTTCTACAGAAAGGGACACAGAAAAAAATAAGGAGAGAAACAAGGAGAGAAAAAATGTGTGTAGTGGCTAACGATCTATCATATCCATATATATATATATATATATAGTTTAAATATACAGAAAACAAAAGACGATTACTACAGTACAGGTGAGTGAACAACAAGCAGGTGTATTAGTCTGATGTTCGGGAAGAATGAAAAAGTGTTTAACCTTTCGAGCCTATGCTCTTCAACAGAAAGGGCTGAGAGGGGAAAAACATGGAGAAAGAAGGAAAAACAAAACCGAGAGAGAAAAGAAAATGTATAGGGATTATATATATATATATATATATATATATATATATATCAGATTCAAAAGTTGCACAGAAGGATGACAAAGGAGAAAATGGAAAATTCACACTCAAGACCTAGAAATGATCTTTCTTCATCGGTCATCGTCTCAAAATCATAACAATTTCATGCCTT
>NC_043013.1:46635936-46640936 GCF_006345805.1 Octopus sinensis | reverse complement strand
AAAGATCTTCACCCACGTAAAGTGCTGTTATCTGTTTGGTGGGATATGAAAGGTTTGGTCCACTTTGGACATTTAAACCCATACCAAACGATAACAAGGGAGCTCTAGTGCGAGCAACTTGAGCGGCTTAAGTCAGCGCTAGAAGAAAAATGACCATCTTTGGTTTCAAGACAAAAGGTATTCTTCCATCAGGATAATGCTCAGCTACATACAGTGGAAATAATATTCCAAAGGCTGGAGCAGTTTGAATGGGAAGCGACGACCCACCCTATTCGCCGAACATTGCCCCACCTGATTATCATTTACTCCACAGTCTTCAAAATCATTTGGACGAAAAAAATATTTGAAATGTTAAACCAGAACAGTACTGGAGGAGTATATTTCGTCACGGACAAGTGAATTTTGGAAGAAGGGCCTTGCAAGGCTACCAGATAGATGGAAGGACATTGTAGGAAATGAAGGAGAGTATATTTGAGATTACAAAAGAACTTTGTTTATCTTAATTTTGAAATTTAGAAGAAGTATAAAAAACGCATTGGGATGACCCAAGAGATATAGAAATATTGGGATACTTGGAACAAAGCCTATATTTTTAAAAAAATTGAAGAGATGACATTTAAAATACATATAGAGAGCACATGGAAAACGTACCACGATGATTATTTCCTAATTTGGACTAAATCCCTTGTACTATAGTTAATGATCCAAATACCAGAAACACACGACTTGCAGAACACAAAGAATTTCTGCTCAAGCAAAATTACCTTTTCCTGCTTATAGAAAATAGCATACAACGAGTAAAAGAGATACCTATAGAACAAATTAGGGCAACACGAAACAGACGAATCTATTAAAGCAACACAGTACCATTTCTAGTAACACACAATCCGCATCACCAAAACATTTTAAACATCATCAAAACAAATTCACCTATCATAAAACAAAGAGAAAAATTAAAAGACATAACTAATCAAACACCTATCTTAAGCAAAAGGCAACCGCATAACCTAAAGAAACTATTAACGAAGGCAAATTTCAACATGAACAAACAGGATAAAATATTAACAGTATCCAAGTGTAAATGATAACAGATGTGGAATGTGTCAATAGATGCATACTGGTAGATCCATTAGAACTAAAAAAAAATGGGCAGGTTTTCGCAAATGCAGATATGAACTGCAAAAGCAGAAATTTGATCTCTTGCATTATATGTAGGCGAGAAAGGGAATGCATTATCGGAACGCTCACGAGTCCCACAGACAACAAATCCGGAACACCAATGTTTGCCAAATTCCTTTGAGAGAACATGCCGTCAGAAAATGTTTCTACTTTTTTCTTCCCACAAACTACATGACGCAAATGAGGTTAGAAACAAGAAAAGGCTTATCGAAATGTTCTAACCTGTTCTGAAGGGAAATAACAGCAATAATATAACAACCAGTTAAGGATGTGGATTAAAAAATGCCTCTAACATATAAACATAAACAAATTACAGAAATAGGTACGCCTGGAAAACCGTGATGTTTAAGCTGCATGCGGATTGGTTAAAGCCATATTCTAAAAATTCAGCTAGTTCGGGCGTTCTGAGAGGTACTGGAGTTCTGAAGAACTCAACTGTCAGTTAAACAGATTTGAAATCTGATGATTACTCTATGTATGAAAGCGCTAATTTAACTTCATGAGAATCACAAAAAATATTTCTTTTTAATATTAAAATATCATAATAAAAAACGTTAAAACCAGACCATGTTTTAACTTTATTCAACTGATATGTATATTATATATATATATATGTATGTGTGTGTGTGTGTATGTATATATGTATATATGTATGTATGTATGTATGCATGCATGCAGGTATGTGTGTATGTATGTATGTGTGTATGCATGAATGTATGTATGTATGTATGTATGTATGTATGTATGTATGTATGTATGTATGTATGTATGTATGTATGTCAGGTCACTTTCGAGTGCTACTGGTAACATGTAACCCAGTACAACCTGTTGCATGGTCGGGCCGTCGGCGACTAAACCGGCAACCCCACCAAGCTTGCTTGGTGAGGAGGGTGTGTATTGGACACGCTGCGGGATGAAAAACAAAATCCGTCAAAGGGTGGAGGAACTCTTGGGAGTCAACGACCATCCAATAAATGTGTAATATTTTTCTTTTCTTAACGTTGTATCATGTGCGGGGACATAGAACTAATCGGACTGAATACCCGATCGCGCGGTTAAGCCATTGGGACTGAAGGACTCCTAGCCTTTTTCAAGGTATCCTTCTAGGAGAAGGTAACTCAGGTAACTGGGATAACTCCGACATAAAACTTGCGGCTCAGTGGGTACCGATGATGTCGACTTGTTTTTCTTTTCGGATTATGGCTGCTGTTGCTTAGTGAGTGGGATTGACTCAGTGCACAGCCTTTCCTCACTTTAAAAAAAAATCTTCTTGCACAGGCATTGCACGATATCAACACTGTTCATGATTGTTGATGGTGCTGTGAGTCGCAACTGAATGGCTGGCTGTAGCCTTAAAAAGCAAATAAAAGTCACATTCGATCACAGCACCAATAACAGTTAAGCTTCGTGCAATGGCCATACTCGATAACGAGGGGGCAGCCATCATCATGTATGTATGCATAGGTAAATGGATATGTAGGTAAACATATAAATACATAGGTTAGTAGTTAGATAGGTACATAGGCCATACACCACAAAGACACATATGGAAACACATCCAAGCGTAACAAATGCACGTAAATGGTTGCACAAACCCATAGACATAGACACACTCAAACACGCACACACAAGAAAACAGAGGTACACACGCACATATATACATAGTCAAACACACAAATGCGCACGCACACACACACACTCACAAACACATGAAATTGAAAAATACAAGCATGCCTACATACGTACATACGTACGTACGTACACACACGCATACATACGTTCATACATACATACATACATAAATACATATGTCAAACACAAACACATTGACGCTGGCTCACACGCATGCGCACAAACAGATAAAAGGAGCGCAGCCCGCTTTTAAACTGTAATTTTATTCAATTTTATTGAATTTTTCCTTGCTGATAAGAACAGCCTTTGAGGTTGCAGCCCAAGGGCCTGCAAAATCTGAAGCCAACACAGGTTGACCATAGATTTGTATGTATGTATGTATGTATGTATGCATGTATGTATGTATGTGTGTATGAATGTATGTATGTATGTATGTATGTATGTATGTATGTATATGAGTCATCTTCTAGTCATAAAGCGAGACAGATGAGGGACAACCTGGCCACTGGTGGTGGTGTAACACACCATACTAATCATATCTGTCGGGCATTTGGAAGAGAGTGTAAACGACATGCAAAGGTACATGAAGCCCAGTTACAACTACAGCCGGCTATTACCAGTAAAGGTTTTAGTTGCCAATTTTGTACAAGACATTGTAGATCTTTAGCTGGGCTAAAAAGTCACATTCGATCACAGCACCAGTAACAGTTAAGCTTCGTACAATGGCCATACTCGATAACGAGGGGGCAGCCATAATGTATGTATGTATGTATGTATGAATGTATGTATGTATGTATGTATGTATGTATTAACATGCAAAGGGCCTAAAATTATGCACCTACTCCAGGTTAACATTCAGTTTCGCCCTAAGATATAAATTTAAAGACGAGCTCTTTGCCATCCCTCATGAATACACAGTTTGAGGGTTCTCTCACTGTACTTAACTCACAATATTACGTTTTATACTAGTAACTGGATTGTTATGCGTTGTTCTTGGCGTATTTTTTTAATTATATATTTTTGACTATGTAACAGTTGACTCATCCTACTGATGAGTTTGTTGTTTGTGGCTGTTAACATTGCGAGTATTCTACTGCCAATGATCACGAAAGATGCCAATCAACGATTAGAAATGTAGTATCAAAACTGGTTTCTATTGTTGCTCTATCCTTTTTATGTAAGTTCTTAATATTTTATTAAGATTTACTTGTCTGACATGGTTGAGAGCCAAAGTTGAGGCCTCGCAGTATTAGTTTCACCCAAACACACTACGATATGATTTCAAATCCTGCCAAATTGACTTCGACTTTTATCTCTCCAAAGTCAATAAATGAAGTGTTGCAACGCACAATTCATTCGATTATGTTAATGATTCAGATAATATTGACGTTACAACTAAAAAAAAAATATAAAAAATTAACTACTGGAATTCGAATGCCAGAAACTGTAAGCAAGACTATTATGTGAGTGGTGGGAAGACATGGAAGATGTCAAACCAACCAAGTAATTTGGATTCTCTTTTAAAAAGTTTTTCAATACAGTTATGCAAATTATTGTAATTAAGGAAGCCACGTAGGTCACAACGTTCACTATATGCTTCACAATAAGGTCAAAGCTATGAGCGGTAAGTGAAAAATAAATCAATATTCATTGAGAAATCAATTGATGGTAACGCGTTCAAAAAGGTTTTTTTATAACTGTCGGCTGTGCCGCATTAAGGCAGTGCAGGCAGTGCCAGATTAGGATAAAGCCTTTGAGGTTGCCGCCCAAGGGCCTGCAAAATCTGAAGCCAACACAGGTTGACCATAGATGTGTATGTATGTATGTATGTATGTATGTATGTATGTATGTATGTATGTAGGTAGGTAGGTAGGTAGGTAGGTAGGTAGGTAGGTAGGTATCCATTATTATGTTAAAGACATTTCGAAAATGTTTACAGGCGTGGTTGTGTGTTAAGAAGCTTACTTCTCAACCACACGGTTCTGGGTTCAGTCCTCTGCGAGGAACCATGGACAAGTGACTTCTACTATAGCCTCGGGCCGACAAAAAGCCTTGTGAGTGGATTTGGTAGATGGAAAACTGAAAGAAGCCCGTCGCATGTATGCGTGTGTGTATGTGTATGTGTTTGTGTGTCATTGTGTCAGCTTGTCCCCCACCATCGCTTGACAACTGGTGTGGATGTGCGCACG
>NC_043013.1:46631257-46635836 GCF_006345805.1 Octopus sinensis | reverse complement strand
CCAGATGGAGCTTCTATGGATTGGAAACCTGAACATCGAACTGTACCAGTGATAATATTGGTTCCAAATTTTACCACATGGCCAGCATTTTCGGGCGAGTGGGGTAAGTCGAATACATCGACCTGAGTTGCTCAACTGGTACTTAATTTATCGATTCCAAAAGGATGAAAGACAATGCCGACCTCGGTAAAATTTGAACTGAAAATTTGAACTGAGACGGACAGAATGCCGCTAAGTATTTTGCCCGGCGTAGTAACGCTTCTACCAGCTCGCCGCCTTCACCAGTGACGATATTAGTATCATTACAGTATCCTTACTGATCGGTAGAATCTAGGTGGGATTAAATTACGTTTTAAAGAGATTACTCTTTTACTCTTTTACTCTTTTACTTGTTTCAGTCATTTGACTGCGGCCATGCTGGAGCACCGCCTTTAGTCGAGCAAATCGACCCCGGGACTTATTCTTTTGTAAGCCCAATACTTATTCTATCGGGCTCTTTTTGCGAACCGCTAAGTGACGGGGACGTAAACACACCAGCATCGGTTGTCAAGCAATGCTAGGGGGACAAACACAGACAACAAAACTCACACACATATATATATATATATATATATATATATATATATATATATATATATATATATATATATATACATATATACGACAGGCTTCTTTCAGTTTCCGTATACCAAATCCACTCACAAGGCATTGGTCGGCCCGGGGCTATAGCAGAAGACACTTGCCCAAGATGCCACGCAGTGGGACTGAACCCGGAACCATGTGGTTGGTTAGCAAGCTACTTACCACACAGCCACTCCTGCGCCATATTGTTTGCATGAAAGAAAAACTACATCAGCAAATGTTGTGCATTTCTATTTTAATAAACTTCAGATTGCTTTCGAATTCGCGTAGAGGGAAAAAACCCATAAAATCGATATTAAGAAAATTATGACAGCTATACGCTAGGCCCTAACATTTGTATGAACAGAGCAAGTTCACTGTTTATTGGAACCATCGCAGTGGTTTCAGATCTGAATGCTCTCCTATTGTCATTTCCTTCAATACAAAACAATGTAAGATAACTTTCTTTATTGGCCACACAGGGCTGGACACAGAGGGGACAATTATAAATGTAGAGCTTTTCTTTTCGGAGGTGGAAAAGGAAAAAGAAGAAAAAAAGGAAACAAATGTAAAATTTCGATCAAAAGGAATCGGAAGAAAAAAAAAGCGATCAAAAGGGATCGTGTATCACAGAAAGAAAAAAAAAATTTTTTCAAAGTAACAAACAAGATGAGGTTCATCCGTGGAAAGAAAAGCCTACAGAAAAGACCACGGTAACCTCAGGCAGGGAGGAAATAAACACATGAGAGCAAAGTGCTCTCTCTTTTACGATTTACAGGATCATGCTCAAAACAAATAAAGCACCTATACCATTACTACATGGAAATGAAACGATGTGATTTAATGTGTGAGTATGTGTGTGTATGTCTGTATCTATGTAGGTAGCTAGGTAGGTTTGTATAAAAATTTAAGACCAGTTCAAATACGCTTATGTGACATTTGAACACTTGTAAAGGATTTTCACTGCAGTTTGTTTCGGAAAAAAGCATTCTGGCTTAAGACAGAAAAGTGTTAAAACACTATAGTTAGCTCAAGGCGGCATCTACTTACAAATGCATATGTAACGTCAAACAGAGATGAATAGATAGATAGATAGATAGATAGATAGATAGATAGATAGATAGATAGATAGATAGATAGATAGATAGATAGATAGATAGATAGATAGATAGGTATGTATGTAGGTATGTAGGTAGGTAGGTAGGTAGGTAGATAGATAGATAGATAGATAGATAGACAGACAGACCGACAGACAAACAGACAGACAGTCAGACAGATAGATAGATAGATAGATAGATAGATAGATAGATAGATATATAAGATAGATAGATAGATAGATAGGTATGTATGTAGGTATGTAGGTAGGTAGGTAGGTAGGTAGATAGATAGATAGATAGATAGATAGATAGATAGATAGATAGACAGACAGACCGACAGACAAACAGACAGACAGTCAGACAGATAGATAGATAGATAGATAGATAGATAGATAGATAGATAGATACGTACATGCATACATTCATATATATCCATACCTACCTACATACATACATGTTGGTATCTATGTATATGCATATATATATATGTGTGTGTGTGTGTGTGTGTGTGTGTGTGTGTGTGTGTGGAGTGTATAAAATGTACGTATAGATGCATAACGCGCATATACGTGCATAATCACGTGCAGGTTCACGTTAGTACCTGTGCGTGTACCCGTATGTGTGTTCGTTGTACAGGTGCGTAAGTACTGTTTCCCAACAACGGTCTCTTCCATGTGTAATCTGTTTAAACCGACAAACAATTGCAAACTCTGATATACAGGGATAGGTTCGACTTCCTTTCATACACGGCAACGCACAGAGACCAACAGTTTCCTTAAAATCATTAAAGTTAGCCTTCCTTTATATTTAATATAAATCCATTACTTCATACTTAACTGCCACGAAGTTTCTGCCGTACTTATTCAAATAAATATCCTCAAAATAAGTCTCTTTGACATTTCTAGTCCCTAGTTCCTACCTAAACCTAAACGAGAGCAAACCAAACTAGAACAACTCTGCTTATGTCACTCAAAGCTTGGCATTATGTCCGACCACTCCTCTCTTGCACGAATCTATGATATAATCCACTTTGACAAACAGTTGCAATGTCATGGCACCAGCAGCCATCTTGTATCTCTGCCTTGCTTCAAAGTGTAGTTCATCGATTTAAGGAACTAATAGTTGCCAGTACACAGTTACCGACTACTCAATCTTTGGAATGTAACGAAAAATTTACTACCGTTCTACCAACAAGACTAGCTTAGTTTGTCTTTCCTTTCCAAACCAGATTTCTTTTCATAGATAAAATGGACTTTCTTTGGCGGCGGTCATTTTGTCCAGCTTTCTAGCCAGAAACACATATACAACATATACAGCAGCAGGCTTCGCTATTCATTTGTCTTGTCATATATTCTATTATTTTTGGTCGGTGTAAGTTGACTGAGGTCAACCAAATCGGAGTGATGATACGGAGAACTGCGAGAAAACATATTCACAGATAACACAACACACACACACACAACACACACACACACACACACACACCACACACACACACACACACACACAACACAACACGACACAACACACACATTTTGTAATTTAATCTTTCGTTGTCCTACATTTACACCACGTCAGTGCGACATTCTAGAGAACGTATTATATCGGAATACTGATCCCCCTTTACACACATTATCTGTCGATTGTATAGATAGCTATATATATATATATATATATATACACATCTGTGTGTGTATGTGTCTGTCTTTTCATGTGTCTGTCTGTGTGTGTGTGTCAGCTTTACTCTGTTAATCAAATCCTATAGAGTTTCTAATATCGTAATATGATTTGGGTTTGAACTATGGTCAATATCTATATGAAAAGAAAAGATGTGTATTAGAGTAAATGGGTAAGAATCTCTATATGTGCACACAGATACATATATGTATAATGTTATTATCTTTATAATAATAATAATAATAATAATAATAATAATAATAATAATAATAATAATAATGTAATGTCTTACTGGACGTCTCTAACTATAGCGAAAGCTATCCAGTATCGATTCTCCAATGAGTTATAAAAGGTATTCCATTTACCCTCAACATTACCGTTCTAATTTTTCCACTGATTTCCAGCCATTCGAGCGAGTGCAGTCAATAATATCGACCTCAACACCTGACTGATACGTATTTCATCGATCTTGAAAGAAGTAAATAAAAAAAAAAGACAACCTACCTGATGGGATTTGAACTCAGAATCTGAATATGAAAGAACGTTGCCCTTGTGGGTAGTAAAGAAATAGGTATTTCGTCTGCCGTTACGTTCTGAGTTCAAATTCCGCCGAGGTTGACTTTGCCTTTCATCCTTTTGGAGTCGATTAAATAAGTACCAGTTACGCACTGGGGTCGATATAATCGACTTAATCCGTGTGTCTGTCCTTGTTTGTTCCTTCTGTGTTTAGCCCCTTATGGGCAGTTAAGAAATAAGAATATTATTTGGAAGAAATGCACACTTAGCACTTTCACTAAATCATATATCATCCATTATATAAACTGACACTCTGTCAGTTTCGACGACGCGGGTTCCAGCCTGCTCATGGAATTAACGTCTAAGTGGCTGAGCACTCCACTTACACGGGAACACTTAGCGTAGTTTACAGGGTGTTTTCAGCGTAATACAGGATGTGACAAGGCTAGCCCTTTGAAATACAGGTACAACTTACTTTTGCCAGCTGAGTCGACTGGAGCAACGTGAAATAAAGTGTCTTGTTCAAGAACACAAGGTGCCGTCAGGAATCGAACGCATGACCTTACGATCGTAAGCCAAATACACTAACCGCCATGCCACGCACCTTCACATGTTCATTAGATAAAGAACAAGCAGAAATCGCACAGCCCTTGATTTACAGAAATTGG
>NC_043013.1:46608757-46626257 GCF_006345805.1 Octopus sinensis | reverse complement strand
TGATAAAGTTTGATTAAATTTGAAGTCAGTGCTTGGTATAACCCCATCTCATTTCTCGTAGGGAAGGAACCTGTTTCCCGAGTAAATTTACATTAAATTACCTTTCGAGGTGACTAAGTATTCTGTAGACAAGTGCACCCTAACCGTCACATATCACAGAGTTTTACATTTGAATTGCAGCTACAGACCAATCAGTGGGATTCGGCACAGTTTCCATCGAAGCAAATTCACTCACAAGGTTTCGATTGATCTGAGGATGAGGTAAACACAATGCCACGCAATGTGATTGAAATTGAAACCTCCTGTATCCGAATCGAACTTCTCAGCCATATCTGCGTCCATGCACAGACAGACAGACAAACAGACGGACAGATGGATGGACGGACGGACGGACGGACGGACGGACGGATGGATGGAGAGCCCAGTTAGAATTTTCTTTTCTACGTGTTGAGTAGCCCATCCTGCTCAAAAGATCCCTGAATGAGGGTTGTTTAAGGATGACGGACGAAACACTGTTTCCAGTGGTGAATTATTGAAATCCCAAAGAATGTCGACACATGGCTATGGTGCACACCAACATGTCTTGCTCATGTTCGGAGATGCACATATCGTCAGCCACTAAACGACATGTTCACCTGAATAAGGTCAAGTAACTGACGAGCAAATCTGTGGTATTGAACGGAATATTCGCTGTAGCCCATCTTTCACACCAAGACAAAACATGGACATGATAACACTTACAATCAGTTAAGAACAGAAGCTATGAGAGCTACTGCCAGGTATTGCATCAGTGCAATCATCACCATCATCATCATTATTATTATTGAGTGAGAGAGCAGTTATTATTATTATTATTATTATTATTATTCGTTAGAAATTGGACGTATTCAACATATTTCGTTCGATAAAAGTAATAACGTGATTCCCCTTTCTTTCTTCCGTGAATTAAAAGATATGTGTTCAGTTCGTTGTTTGATTGCATTTTGTTTTGAATAATGCATGAAGAAGTTGTAGCTGGGAAGAATATTTTTATCACTATTTCTAAAGGTTGCCTGCTTTTTGTTGTGTTTAAATGGTTATTTAATTCATTATGAATTGTCCATGTCTTTCGATTGAAAAAATACCGACTGTAGCTATGTGAGTGCGCTTAGATGCAATCAAATTAAAAGAGCAGATAAGAACTAGATGGTAATCTATTAAAATTCCATACTTTTTGAATCCCGTAATTGATAAAAAGAAATTTCGCGGGGAATCTAGTAATTAATTAAAACATTTATTTATCTTAGTTTAATCTGAAAACGGTAAATTTATTAAAGAAAATCGGGATAAAATAAAAGATATGAAATAATGATTAAATCCAAGAAGCGATGCTATATAACTGTAGTGTGCTTCATTGTATAACCACATGTGACTACTAATATAAACAATAATTCATACTAATATAAAAACTTTTCCATTGATATCAATATTAGTATGAAATGGTGTAGGCACGAGTAACACAAAGTTTACACTTTGTCTTTAATATAGCAAATGATAACATAGATCTTATGTTAACCAATACTTTTCTACGCAGCCAATATTAAAATGGCTGTATCTACAGAGAAATGACAAACATCTGATAGTAAGTATTATAGGATTATAGAGTTTATGTTATACAGTAAGATTCGGAGTTACTATGACAATGGTCGGCAAGAACTAGTTTCAAAATGTTGATATGAATACAGGGTTGAGGATCGATGCGAATTAAGGGATTTGAAAGAACTGAGAAATGTCGGGAATCTCATGTAAGAGATTTCTTTAAAAATTTAAATTGAAACATGGCTTCTGTGTTCAGTGGTGTAGGATTCTTTTAGTGTAGAATGTTTTTATTAATCTCTCACATGCGTTGTACTCGCCTTGACATGGACAAGAGGATTTAATATTTCATTTCGGAATGAAAAATCCCTAATTCTAATACTGACTGTCAAGGAATCTATAATGAGATAAACAGAAATAATTACTAAAAACCAATTAACATGGAAAATAAGGGGGAAAAAACTTCATGAAATAACCCTTAACGTGTAAATAGGATTACATATTCATCAGTTAAATTCAGTGAAATGTTTGTACTTTACTACAAGTTGCGTTCAACTGGTCATCGCCAAAAGTAAGAAAGAAGTGACATGTAATTATCTAAATCCTGCAAAATTAGTAAGATAATGAAGGTTGATTGGATATAAATAAAAACTTGAAGACCATCATGGAAATTATTTACAGTTTGCCAAATGTAATCCAGAACCCTTTCCATGAAAAGAAATTCTTCCAAATCTCATCCCGCATTTGATAAATGAACTTCCAGCCTTTCACAGCCTGAAGAACCATCTACATTTTCAGTAAAATTGACCTCTGGCGATTTTCGCTACGGAAGAACAAACGCGTAAAAATCTACTTAGAAAATTGCATACGAGATTTTTCTTCGGTGGAAAAGCCAACCATAAGACAATTCCTTCTTTTAATAAATGTCTTAAACTACATATTCTATGTCTTTATTTTTTGCAGGAAACAAACTTGTGGAAATTTTTCTTTTTGCGAAATAGATGACTTGGAATAAAAGGACAATATTAGTCACATGTATTTAACAAAAATAATAATAATAAATAAATATATAGATTGTTTCCTTTAACAGAAATGATGACGTACTTTCTTACTGGCAAGAATTCAAATAAATAACAATTAGCAGCAACTACTGAATTTAAAAAAATTAAATTCAAAATTCAACATTGCAAATATAAAATATTTTTAATAAATAATATAAAAATATACAAAAAAAGATTCTTAAAAGAATAGAAAAAAATCATCTCAAAAGCAGCGTTTCCTCCGAAGAAAAATCAAATTCAAAATTAGCTTTAATATAAAAATATTAAAGAAAATCTTTTCTCCCTCAGGAAATAATGCGCTGAAATTCATCGCGGCCCTCATTATTTTCTTTTTTACTAAATAATAAAACTAACATTCCTCGACTTTTAAATAGAAATTTATTACAAATAGAAGTAATACCTTTGATGAGTGTGATGCGTTTGTTTATTTTTGCAAAACAAATAAAAGTTGAGCTTAATATTTGCTAATGCTGGTCTCAAGGCAATTTCAGTTTTCATAACACTGGAGCGAATTTTAGATCTTATTTCACTCAACACCAAAAATGCTGATTCAGACAAGTATATTGTGACAAAAGGTGGAAGGGTTTCAACTAGTAGTTTGGACAATATTGGTACTTCAGGATAGCATTTAAGGTTTTTCCACAGAAAAGTTAATTACTAGGATATTCTGTATATTCTTCCCGAGCTTTAATGGCTGATGTTTCATGCACACTATTTCAATGTTTCTAATTTATTATTGTCTGTTTTGCATTTCCATGAAGACTTGAATTTCATATTTAAGTAGAAAAATATTAACGTTCTTTCCTTGTTGAGACACATTAAGTTCATTATTATATTTTTTTATCATCCCACAGTAGCGTAATGTCCATAACTAGTTCTTTGTAAAAAAAAGGAAAAAAAAGTGTGCCCGCTCTAAATTTTGTCCCAAGAATATCATGACATGACTTCATTTTTCTGTTCTAACCATTTTAAAATTCGTCCAATTGAGAGCCATTACACTTTTGTTCTGAATAAAGTTTGCTGAAATTCGATTCCATTTTATTATAGATTTGCGTGGAGGTAGCTTCTGAGTGTACGATTTTTAATAAGTTAATAATCTAAATTGCATCTTGTAATGCTTTATTCAGCACTGAAAAAATTTCTTAAGCACTAACGCAACTCTCTGATTTATGCAGTGAATGACAATAGCAGGATTTTTGCTGATGGATTTGACTTTAATTTGAAATCTAATTTTCCTTCTCGTCATAGCTGTCGCGCCATCAGTACATACTCCATTGCAGTTATTCCATTCAATGTCTACTTAGTTTTTGAATAATAATTTCATCTGTTGCACGTCCATCTAACGATCAACAGCACAAGTCTGCAGTGCGTTATACTCGTAACAATATAAAACATCCCAATAAATGTGCTGAGATAATAATGTCAGTTATTTCATCGGGCCGAATTTGAAATTTAGAGCTTTTTTTTTTTTTAATTATTCTTATAAGTTGCTCAAATTCGTCATCATTAATTTCTGAAATACGACTACTAACAGTATAATTTCGACAAAAGAACCTTCCTTAATTCATTTGCTGTTTGTTTTTCTATGAATAATTTCTGTCATTTCTGCTGCAACACAAATTCTTAACCGGCGTTGTATGGTTATTAGCACCTGTAGTTAAATAAGCAGTTTCAGAAAATTCCCTTGGAATTTCACTCTGTCTATAAAGTGAACAGGATTCTCATGAGATTGCTTTTATTTACTGAAAGATTCCTATAACCTTTAAAAGAATCTACATCTATATTTCAATAGGAAAAATGTCTTGAATTAAAGTCTTTTTTTCGATTTTATAGGTTTTATACCTCCAGTTTGTTTCTTTACTACCCACAAGGGGATAAACATAGAGGGGACAAACAAGGACAGACAAACGAATTAAGTCGATTACATCGACCCCAGTGCATAACTGGTACTTAATTTATCGACCCCCGAAAGGATGAAAGGCAAAGTCGACCTCGGCGGAATTTGAACTCAGAACGTTACGACTGACGAAATACGGCTACGCATT
The DNA here is from genome assembly GCF_006345805.1 of Octopus sinensis. Classification (NCBI taxonomy): domain Eukaryota; kingdom Metazoa; phylum Mollusca; class Cephalopoda; order Octopoda; family Octopodidae; genus Octopus; species Octopus sinensis. The sequence continues at coordinate 46,621,576 of NC_043013.1, read as the reverse complement.
TCGCCCGGCGTGCTAACGGTTCTGCCAGCTCGCCACCTTCTTTGTTAAACGATAGTTACGAATTGAGTGCGCATGCAATTCTCCATTATTTTTAAAGGCAAAGTAAATATTCATATTGCAAATTATACTTCCTACTTTTGGTCCGCAATTACTTCATGCTCAGAAAGCTACCTACGAATTCACAGTACTCCTTGAAGTTTATGACACGTCAGTTATGCTATCGGCATTGTTTTATCCAGTTTTATACTGCTATAAATTCAATTACTGGATCTTTTCGGTTTGAACGGCAGTTTTTTCTAGCGGTGTCATATGAAATTGTCACCCATAATTATGACCCTAGTATCGATCTATTGCATTTCAAACTGTTTTAGGGTTAGGGCTAGGGTTAGTTAGGGTTAGGGTTAGGGGTGGGGGAATGGTATCTTTTTTTCTTCACAAATGTAAATAAACCCAATCTGTTTCTTAAACGAGGGACATATTCATACGGCACAGAATGCTTGTTTTACCTCAATGGACGTCATTGATTGGTTGAAATTGCAGAAATTGAAGAAAAAACAACAACAAATATCTTACAAACTATAGAATTTTCTCAACAAAGCCAAGAGAAAAAGATCTTTCATAAACACATTCTACCAGTATACGAAGTTTAAAATTTCTAGTTACCTAGAAATTATGTTAAAAACTGCCTTTCAAACCGAAAAGATCCCAATTACGTGTTGATAGGAAAATATACAGTCTATCACGTAATTATAAAACGAAATTTTCTCTAACAACCTTTGAGCAAGCCGCAATAAAGATCTCACTCAACAAAAGTACTGATTGCGAATTATCACTGTTAGAAACTATCAGTTTAATTTCGTAGGGTTAGTAAAATGATTATAATATTTACTCGATTTTTCGAAAGGAACACTTTTATTAACAATTTTATTGCTACAAGTCGTATTTATAACAAGATATGTTGCAATTAGTTTGTATATGCAGCGATATGGTTTCATACAACTTTCATGAATAACTATCGTGCTTATTTACTTTTCTAGTTTCCTATTTTCACAGAGCATAATGCGTGAATAAAACTTCACCCCCCAGTTATTATAGCTAATAATCAGTAGATATTACGTTATCAATTCATTATGATACAAAGCAATTCATTTATAATAATTCCATAAAATATTTTAAACAAAATAATTTTTTAACACTAAAAATTTTCAATAGTAATTACTTATCAATTTATGAATAATGTATTTTAATCTAATTTAAATCTTTTTTAATTTAATTTAATTTCAAAACAACCGGGTCTGTTCACTCCTATCGCGAAAAATTACGATAACGAATGTATAATGCTAACGAGCCTTCCTATCTCGTTTCACTAAATTTTACACAGAAGAGCTTCATGTCGCGTCTTTATAATATTTTAGTTGACAGAAATCCCTCTAAGCAGCTTCATGTGTTATACTTATCTACAATTTCATCTGAGTTCATGATGCAAGAACTTAAAATTAAATTGCAAATTAAAATATGTTGCACTAGGAATCCAGTGGAATGAAGGCTAGAATATTGTAGTAGTATAGTAAAAAATGGAAAATTGTACTTTCCATTATCAGAGATCGTCTGGATGGAGTGAGTCGCGGTGGCTGTTTCACAATGACGTGGCATTAAAATTGAATTTGGAAACATTGTGTTAATATGACGAAATTTTAGTGCATGGTCATCATAAGATTTTTAAGTTGTAATAATCATGTTTTTAAATATACAAATTTAGTTTGCGTGTTTGTATGTTTTTGTTTTGTTTCGTTTGGGGAGGCGGGGAGGGTCCTTTTATTTTTTATCGGAAAAATGCAGATGTCTATAAATAAGCATCATAAAGCTAGAATCTAAAATATAAAGACATTTTTTAATTGTGTTATCGCGACACCCCTGAATTCTTACTGGGACACCCTTGAACTATTACACGGACATTAGGAGAGTTCTGATGAGCCAGTTTGGAAAACCCTGATGTAAACTATGATTGAAATTTTGAAAAATAGATATTTTCTAACATCAGAGCAAAGTCTGGAAATTTGGCCGAGGGATTAGTAGAATTCAGTACCTGATTGTATTTTATTTTGCCAACTTTGGAAATATGTTGGCCTCGGACAGTTTTGAATTCAAAACATAAATAAATGGGAATTTCCCCGAACTCCTTCCTTTGGCTAAACCACTTTAAAAAAAATATCATTTAGTCTTGGAAAACGTTTCTTCTTTATAGATCTTGCAACCTTATGAAATAGCATTTTACCAAATTTGATGTTTTAAAAAAAAGGATATATAAATATCCGTTATATCTTAAATGTATACACAATGTAAATTTAATATTAAATGAGATAGATGCTTAGAGCATTGTGTTACGTATAAAATATATACAACTTACACTGTATAACCTTAAATTATATATATATATATATATATATATATATATATATATACTAAGCAATAAAGGGTTTAGCAACGAATTGCCTTACCACATACCGAATTTAGAAATAGCAGTCAAAGGGTTATAGCTATTTCTTCTACTTTTTAGTAGAAATTTAAGTAATACTAAGCAATAAAGGGTTTAGCAACGAATTGGGTTATAGCTATTTCTTCTACTAAAAAGTAGAAGAAATAGCTATAACCCTTTGACTGCTATTTCTAAATTCGGTATGTGGTAAGGCAATTCGTTGCTAAACCCTTTATTGCTTAGTATTACTTAAATTTTCCTCGAATGAGGCTTTTACATGCCGAAGACTACTTGGTGTAATTGATAATTATTCCAAATTAATTAATTTCACCCTTCATTATTACGGATAATTATATATATATATATATATATATATATATATATATATATATATACATACATAAATAGAGACACAGAATATAAGATTATGCTACATGTTAAACATATTCAGATTATTAGATTACAAGATTGTGTTTATATATTAAATATATACAGGCTGAAATATTGTGTCACATGTTATACAGAACATAAAATATATACAGAATATAAGTTTAGATTACATATTAAAGAAATAATACAAAATTATGTTGGTTGTTGCAGACATATAGAATACAGAATGGTGACAATGTCTTCAATGGCATCATAACTTCAACCACCAAGTGATCACCCAGCATCACATCACCTGCCATGCAAATTATGTTAAAGAACATTTTCCCAGTTCTGTATCTATTCTTCTCAAGCTGTTTTTATTCCATTTTACGAGTATTGATCTTACTAACATCATGATCGGTGTATAAAGCTCAAATTTATGGTCATAACTTTCCGAGTTATCAATTACTTCGTTTTAGGATTTCTCCACTATACCTTAACACAGATATGACAAGAGTCTTATTTTTCTATTTAACTCAAATTACCTTTGTTTACGTTCTTCAAACACAAAATTGTTGTGACTTACGTCATACTTCTGCTAAAGGTTATCTGCCACATAGAACGATATCCTTTAATTGTTTAGTTATTCTCTTGTGAAAAGAGACGAGGTTTTTAACCTTTACCGTTCATCAATGCCAGGGATCCCCTTGTAGTGTATTTTACTGCAGCCTATCTTTATCCCTTCTCCTGGTTATTACAAGTTATGACTGGTCAGTATTGTTTACAATTTCTTGCCATACTTTATGCAGCCATTTAGAATTTCTGTGATATTTGAGTAGCACCGAGTCTTGTGCTAGTAATGTTTGCCTTCTTCCCAATTACGTATCACAGTTCTATTGTTACAATTTCCGCTCATCTTTTGGTAAAACTGGTTTTGTTTTCTCTAGCGAATTCTATTCTGACTACTTTGCTTAATTCTTATTATTGCAAGTCTTTTGTTATTGTTGTTGATATAAGGGCCGGTGAATGAAAGTATTCTTTCTATACTGTATCCTTAATAGTATTGGTCCATCATTATTGTTATTGATGTAGGGATGATGCTAGTGGTGTCGAAGGTAGTGGTGATGGTGGTGGCGATGGTTATGGGTCGAGGATAAAGATGGTAAGGGCAGTGATGGTAGAGGGATAAGTAGAGGTAGTAGACGAGATGCTGCTCAGCATCGTAATGGTATCGTTGTCATGGTTGTCAATATAACAAATTTCTGCGTTGGTAAAACGAAACGATCCATGTGTCAATATTTATAGAAACCCTTTCAACTTTCAACTATTTGGTGAGGAATATCTGCACAATAGATAGTAACAGGTTCCTAGAAATCCACTGGCTTGGTTTCAAAACCAATATTTTACAGAGCCTTATACCTATTTCGTTACTATCCACAAGGGGCTAAACACAGACAGGTCAAACAAGGACAGACAAACGGATTAAGTTGATTATATCGACCCCAGTGCGTAACTGGTACTTAATTTATCGACCCCGAAAGGATGAAAGGCAAAGTCGACCTCGGCGGAATTTGAACTCAGAACGTAACGGCAGACGAAATAAGCATTTCGCCCGACGTGCTACCGATTCTGCCAGCTCGCCACCTTACAGAGTTTTATACCGCTGCTTTGTCGTCTGCTCCTCAGAACACATATAATATGAGCAAAGATGTCTGCACACTTGTTCCAGTGTTTTCTCACTACATTGCACTTGTCGCACGTAAACTGGATGTTTTTTCTTTTAATCGACGCGGCTTCCATTTTCGATCAAAACTGTGACCAATGTAAACCACGTTGTCTCGTGAATTGAAATAGAATTACGAAACAAATCCTGAGATCGATTTTTCAAAAAGTAAACCTGCTCCAGTGCAAAATACGTCTCTGCATGCACTTGTTTGATGTCTGGTTTCTCCGACTTGTTTAACTCACATATTTATCATGCAGATTAATGTATGAACTTTAAATAGCCTAAATTTAGTAAAGTACTGGTTGTGTATTTTGTGGTATTATGCCTGAAACTGGGTCGGCCGGAATCTCTTGCTTTTATTACAGCCATGCCTTAAATCATATGTATGTATGTATATATTTATATATATATATATATAACTTCGCTTGCATTTTTGAGTTTGTTGGCACTGTTAGTTCCGAGCAGATCTTCAGAAGCGATAAGAAGCCGAAAGGGTATGCTCCCACTTTCAGTGTTTTCAAATCCAAACCAGGGAGTTCTGAGCTGATGATAGAAATGTCGAGTTTGACTAATCTTGAAACGTACGTTCTCAAATAACCTTTGCATTTGATTTTTTAATGTCTCTACCCCCATACTTTCGTGAGTTGAATTGAGCAAACACTATATGAGAGAGGTTTTCTTTAAGTATTAGAAATAGTTTAAAAAAGTTTTTTTAGCTGCTATTTCTAATGAGTTCAGTATGCGGCAAAGTAATTTATTTTACTAAGCCCTTTTATATAATATATAAATATATATATATATAGAGAGAGAGAGAAAAAGAGAGAGAGAGAAAGAGAGAGAGAGGGGTGAGAGAGAGAGAGGGGGAGAGAGAGAGAGGGGGAGAGAGAGAGAGATAGATAGATAGATAGATAGATAGATAGATAGATAGATAGATAAATATATATATATAGATAGATAAATACATACATACATGCATACATACATACATACATACATACATACATACATACATACATACATACATACATACATACATATGCTTAGACACACACATTCACACACGCACAAACACGCACACACACATAATATTTTAAAAGGTTAGTTAAAGAAATCTACCCCAGCACTTTTTGTAAGGCCTGATACTTATTCTATCAGTCTCTTTTGCCTAACTGCTTAAGTACAAGCGCGTAAACAAAGCAATAAATACCGGGTACCAAGCGGTCGCGGGGGACAACCAGAAACAGCAAATACGCATGCGCACACACGCACACACAAACACACAAACGTATATATATATATATATATATATATATATATATGTGTGTGTGTGTGTGTGTGTATACATATATATAAATATGTATATATATATATATATTTGTGTATATATTTGTTTTGCAAGATTATTTGTATATATATATATATTAGGGAGTATGGCTCCAAACTTACAGGGAAAAATTAGATTTAGGATTAAATCAAGTGGTTTTATCTCTAATTCATATTATATATATAGAGAGAGATATATGTTTGTATATAGATATGTATATATATATATATATATATATATAATATATATATATATATATATATTATATATATATATAAATGTATATATATATATATATATATAATATTGTATTATATAATATAAATATAGTGAAGTTGATAAGCACGTGCTTGAGATATATAATTCTACGGATCACATAATACAGATTCTAAAATAAGAAAAAATATGTAAAGGCATTTGCAACTCTTCTCTTGAAAAGTAATGCCTGACTTACTCTACCAATTTCAACCGGACTCGCGGGTCACACACGTATTACTTATGAATATGGCCAATAGGTACGTTATAGTAATCTTGAAACAGCTGTCGAATTGAGACTTTGTGTCTTCACTTTATAATCTGTATTTTGCGTTCCGTGTAAATATACCTCTGAAGCCTAATTGTGTTTAGATATCTTAGTATCTCCATAACACCGCGATAAGGATTGCCTTCGATGCTGTGGCGTTTGATCTGAATAAAGATGCTGGAGCTAAAGTTCATATCCATTTGAGCACTCGTATATGGTATCCATAGTGAGCTTATTTTCTTTTCACCCCCTCACAACTTTTGCCTTTTGGTGCCGCCCCTTATATCTTTCATTATTTGTGATTATTTGGTGTGTTTAAAATTTGTTTGCTTAGCTGTTGCTTTTCATGAAGATTACAAATTCCCGATTCGTTGTCAATAAACCTTTCAACTTCTTTCTGAAATCGGAAGCCCATAGTGGAAGATGTTCGATTTATAGAGGTCTAATCAGAAACTTTCCCATGGATTTTCTCGTTTGACTGAAGCATATTGAATCACAAAAAAATTACAGTGAAACGGGGTAATTAAGCTTTCCTATCTTAATTCACTTTGGTACGCTAGAGCTTTCCTTTTCTAATTTGGGGCTGGAATGAAAAACAAGGCTTCCCTCTTCCGAGCGTCTGGCCAGTGTAGGATTCTGCTCGTCTCATAGCTGGAACACTGCGGATCTTTCAAAACTGATTTGCGCACCAAGACATTGTCAATAAAGTGACAATTTTTAGAACTTGGATGCATCCAGGTTGTTTTTGTATTTACTTTTTGCTGGCAGAAAATGCTTGCTAACACAAGTCTATATTCAATGCAAAAAGTAAGGTGTGGGACACTAACCATATGTACGTGTATTTGTTAGAAATTGAAAAACTCGAAGAAAAAAGCAAAGTATTAGAAGAGATTCGTAAAGCAAAAATGGAGAGTATTATAATTCGGTCAAAGGCGGCCAAGTGGACAGATGAAGGGGAGAAGGTCAGCCGTTATTTTTGCAACCCAGAAAATAGGAATTTTGTAAGTAAAGGCATGGCTAGTTAGAGATAGATAAAGGACCTACTATAGAAAATACAAAGGATATTGTTCTTGAGGCAACATTATTTTACGAAAGACTGTATTCTTCTAAGAAGCATGCGCTGAAAAGCTGTGATCTTGATGAACTTTTTTCTGAAGGGAACCTTGTATAGGCTTAGGTTTTGACTCATCGAAGGCCCAATAACTCGCGATGAACTTTTGAAATGTTTGAAAAAGGCAAAGAACAATATAATTCCAGGTTTCGATGGCTTCACCTATGATTTTTATAAATTCTTTTGGAAAGATTTATCTCCGTTTTTGTTGAGGTCATTCAACTATAGCTTTACTAAGGGTTGAATTTTTCTGGAGTGGAAAACTTGAGAAAATTAAGAGAGCTGTTGCTTGTAAGCCGGTTAAAGAAGGTGGACTTGGTATGGTCAAAGCTTTTGCATAAGTCAGCTCTTTAAAGCTATCCTGGATAAGAAAGTTGCTGGACATTCACTATGAATCCAAATGGAAACACTTATGCCATGTCTCCTCCACAAAGCTGAATAATTTGGCTGTATTTGGTAATGTTTTCACGAGCAAACTAGCTAACACTACCAGGAAAGATTTTTGGAATATTGTATTTCTGTCTTTGACAAAGTTTACAAATAAGACAGAGCCTAATTCATATGATGAATTCATAAGAGAACCAATTTACTTTAATAAACACTTACGTGTCGGTAAAGAAGCAATCTTTTTTCGTGCGTGGTTTGAGATTCTTGACTTTATCAATTTAGATTGATCTTACCGCACCCTGGAAAAATTCCAGAACTTTTAAAAACTAGATACAAATTTTCTCCAATATAATAGGCTTATCAGGGCCATTAAAATCTACCTGACAAGGTTAAAAATAAGCAAACCTACTGCTTTCCAACATTATTAGAGAATAATACAGCCATCCGAAAGCTTATGTCTGTTAAGAAAGGAGCCAAACGATAATACTATGTTTTAAACAATGTTGATGCTTGTTTAATACCCAAACACAAATAGGAAGAGTGTATGCTTGCTGAACTAGAATGGCGTAAAATATCTTTACTACCTATAAAGACAACAAGAGATACTAAACTACGATGGTTCCAGTTCAGAATTATACACAATATTCTAGCAACTAATTCTCTACGATTCAAGATTAAATTGGCCGAAAGCAACCTAAGCACTTTTTGTCAACGTGAGGTGGAGACGGTATCACACCTTTTTCTGGTATTGTGAATGTGTACAGGCGTCCTGGCAACGCTTCTTAGATTTGCTGTATGATGTGTGCATACATGTTCGCAACATGAAACTTGACCAACAACTCATTCTGTTCGGGTTAAGAAAAAAAACACATATACTGATGGCATCTTTGACTTACTAATATTATTAGCAAATTTTTTTATATATAAAAGCAAAGTGTCAAACACCATTCTCGCCTTCAAACATTTTAGATACTTTGTGCACGACAGATATCTAACTAGAAAAAAGAAACAGATCATACAATGAAAGCAAGCTCTACCATGAGTCTGGTAGTCTTCTAGTGTTACTTCTTGTAGAACTACACTAAGGTTTTATGGGTGATTGACGAGTGAATGTATAGTAGTGTGTAGTCTAGTCTATTTTATTAGATTTATTTATTTTTTATTCCTTCTTGTCTCTCTCTTCTCTTTGTTTTTTATTAATTAATATTATTATTAATATTATTATAATTATTATTATTATTACTATTATTATTATTATTATTTGCTTTCTCTTTTTCTTTCTTTTCAAAATAAAAGGTCCTGTTCTCAATTTGTTTTATACAAGACTTCACTTTCTCTCTCTCTCTCTCTCTCTCTCTCTCTCTCTCCTCTCTCTATATATATATATATATATATATATATATATATATATATATATATAAACAATAATAAATCTCTGAACGAGATATAAACAGTAACCGCTCGACACGTAAGGGGTATTAGCCATCTGAATGTGGCTAGCCACTGGGGGGGGGGGGGTTACTGATGCTTTTAGCCCCAGGCGATCAACGTCACCAGAAGGACTTTAGACACTATCTCAGTGCCCTTGTGTTATTTGCAAAGGGAGGTCATCCTCTCTCAAAGACCCGAGTACTACATACGGACTATAGTTTCAAGGTAATTGCCTCTCGTCAACGCATGGTAAGCACCGGTCTTCGATGAAGGAGTCCCCTTGCAAATAATATATAATGTTTTTCACAGTAACCACTGTCACTGATGTAGAAAAACTGTCTGAAAACAATAATAAATCTCTGAACGAGATATAAACAGTAACCGCTCGACAACGTAAGGGGTATTAGCCATCTGAATGTGGCTAGCCACTGGGGGAGGGGGGTGTTACTGATGCTTTTAGCCCCAGGCGATCAACGTCACCAGAAGGACTTTAGACACTATCTCAGTGCCCTTGTGTTATTTGCAAAGGGAGGTCATCCTCCCTCGAAGACCCGAGTACTACATACGGACTATAGTTTCAAGGTAATTGCCTCTCGTCAACGCACCCCCCCCCCAGTGGCTAGCCACATTCAGATGGCTAATACCCCTTACGTTGTAATACCCCTATAGTCCGTATGTAGCACTCGGGACTTCGAGGGAGGATGACCTCCCTTTGCAAATAACACAAGGGCACTGAGATAGTGTCTAAAGTCCTTCTGGTGACGTTGATCGCCTGGGGCTAAAAGCATCAGTAACACCCCCCCACCCCCAGTGGCTAGTCACATTCAGATGTCTAATACCCCTTACGTTATATATATATATATATGTATATATATAACGGGAAGTTTTACGAAAATAAACAAAAGACGAAGGCAGGTGGAGTACAAACAAACAAATGTATTAGTATGACGCTCAGGAATAGAAATAGAAAACGTCTTTTACGTTTCGAGCCTACGCTCTTCGACAGAAAGATACACAGAAAAAAACAAGGAGAGAAAGAAATGTGTGTAGGAGCTAACGGTCTATCATGGCGTTCTGACTTCAGGCAGAAGTCAGAGGTCAGAGGTCAGACGTTAGACGCTAGAGGGATAGTAGGGGAGATAACAGGGTCAGGTGACTTCCAAAACGAAGCTGGCCCCAAAACGAAGGTGCGTGTGTGTATAATATATATATATGTATATGTATATATACATATATACATATATATACATATATATATATATATATATATATATATTATATATATATATATATATATATATTGCTGATGGCGATACTCTTATTAAGGGGGCGGGGCCTCTCAGCCACCGTTCACTTGATTAGACAGACGAAAGTCGGAACAACAGTCCGTTTCCTGGAACGATAGAGAGAACAGCGCCTACATTTCATTGTAAGATGAACATCAAATGTACGGAAGCATTCTAAGCCAACATACACTTTTTCTCTATTGATGATGAGCATATTAAATGTGTGTGTGTGAGTGTGCGCGCGCACCCGGAGAAGGTGGGGAGAGATGGGGGAGAGTATAATCATCTTGCGTACTTTGTTTTTGCAGTAATTAACTCACTCGCCTCCATTAGGCGGTCAATTTAGACAGAGAACGAATCGAGACTCATACAGCGGTCATTTTCTAATTAGGTTTTTAATAGGGCTTTCATTAAATATATTAATATCAAGTCACCAGTTGTTAAATTGGTTTCAAATTTTTGTACAAAGCCAGCAATTTGGGGGGAGGGGCTGTTATGTCCATTACATCACCCCACTGCTCAACCGGTACTTATTTTATCGACACCGAAAGAATGAAAAACAACTTCGACCTCGGGGCTGAATTCGAACCCAGAACGTAAAAACGAACGAAATACCTATTTCTTTACTACCCACAAGGGGCTAAAAATAGAGAGGACAAACAAGGACAGACAGACGGATTAAGTCGATTATATCGACCCCAGTGCGTAACTGGTACTTATTTAATCGACCCCGAAAGGATGAAAGGCAAAATCGACCTCGGCGGAATTTGAACTCAGAACGTAACGACAGACGAAATACGGCTACGCATTTCGCCCGGTTCTGCCAGCTCACCGCTTGTCACCAGAGATGATATTGTCTTCAAATTTTGGCACAAGTCCAGCCACATCGAGTGGAGGCTCTACCATGAGTCTGTAAATGCGTGATAGTCCTCTAGTGTTACTTCTTGTAAAACTGCTTTAAGATTTTATGAGTGAGTGATTGGCGGGTGAATGTGTCGTAGTGTGTAGTCTATCTTATTTTTTTATTTATTTTTTATTCCTTCTTTTCTCCCTCGATTACATTGACCCCAATACTCAAGTGGTGCTTATTTTATCGATCCGGAAGGGATGAAAGGCAAAGTCGACCTTGTTAGGATTTGAACTCAGAACGCAGAGACGGACGAAGTGCCGCTAAGCATTTTGCTCAGCCTACTAACGATTCTGCCAGCTCACAACCTTACCACCTCTAGTTATATTGACGTCTACATGGACATATTGTCATAGGGATATCATCAGCCTCTGCTGGAATGGCGATGGAAACCTTTTCATCAAATTTAAATTCAAATTTTTGCAACTAGTCTTTCAGTGTAACTTTCTTTCCGTCTCTGAATTGAGTTCTTTTGCAATTCTTTCCGTACAATCGTCCTACTATTGATTTTCTTAATTATTGATATTTTTTCCCCGATTTTGCCACGTATGCGATACTTGTTATTTCTATCTGTTCTTTTACTTGTTTCAGTCATCGGACTACGGCCATGCTGGGACACCGCCTCGAGAAGGGTTTTGTCGAACAAATCGATGGCAGTTGTAATTCATGTATGGTACTCGTCCTATCGGTCGGTCCCTTTCGGCGGAGCGCTAATTTACGGGAACGTAACGAAACCGACACCGGTTGTGAAGCGGTACTGGGGGCACAAACACAAACAAACAAACACACGTGTGGGGGGGTTGAGGTGGGAGGTGGGGGTGTTCGCCTAAAATCCTTCAAAGCATCGGCAGCAATCCGATGACTAAAACAATTAGAAGAAAAGGCCGAGATACCGTGTGTCGCATACGTTGCCAAATCGGGAAAATATCAATTATTTAGTAAATGTGGATATCTGTATAACAATAGGTGAGCTAGTGTTGATGTGTATGTAATGAAAGCATCATTAAAAACCTAATTAGGAAATGACTGTTGTATGAGCCTCGATTAGTTCTCTGTCTAAATTGACAAACTAAGTTAATTATTGTAAAAACAAAGTATATAAGATAATTATATTCCCTCTCTTTCTTTTGCCCCTCTATATATCAATATATATATATATATATATATATATATGTATATTCTTTTATTCTTTTATTCTTTTCAGTCATTCGAGTGCGGCCATGCTGGAGCACCGCCATTAGTCGAGCAAATCGATCCCAGGACCTATCCTTTGTAAGCC
>NC_043013.1:46556257-46603757 GCF_006345805.1 Octopus sinensis | reverse complement strand
ATTTTCATTTACAGAAGAAAAGTTGCACAGCATTTTAATCATGCTATTACTCAGCTATTTATCTCTTTTTATATATGAAGGCGCATGACTTAGTGGTTAGGGTATTCAGCTCATGGTAGTATGGTTGTGTGTTCGATTCCCGGTGGTGTGTTCTGTCCTTGAGCAAGACACTCTATTTCTTACTGTTCCTGTTTACACAGCTGTTCACACAAAATGAGTAGTACCTGTATTTCAAAGGGCCAGCCTTGTCACATTCTGCTTCTCACTGAATCTCCCTGAGAACTACGTTAAGGGTATGAATGTCTGTGGAGTTCTCAGCCACTTGCACATTAATCTCACAAGCAGGCTATTCCAACGATCGGATGAATTGGAACATTGTCGGAGTACCAGTAGCAAAAAGAAATTCCCTTTAATGCCATTTCCTTCTATTTAGTTTTCTTTCCTCTTCTGCCCTTTCTCTTACCCTTTAATATACCTCCTCTACAACATACCTGTAGCGCCCTCTAAGTTAGTTAAATAAAAAAATTTAAAAGAGATGTAGTTTGAGTGACCTTTCAGTAGAATGTTCTGGAACATTCCATGAATTTCCGGATGACGTGGAAGTGAAGGACTTCCCCTCTACGTATTATAAATTGAAAAAAAAAACGAAAGTTAATCTTCCCCTTCTTTGCATTTGAGCTTTGGATGAGAAGCTTTGAGCGTATGTAGATCGCTCTTACAACCGTCCTCTGGTTATAAGATGTATCATTTTTATTTCAAGGTATTCTTATATACTATGTCGCATACACAACATTGAGAAACTGTTATACGTTGCAGCACACCACAATGAATAAAACCATTATTTTATTCCTGTTTAAGGATTTTCTTCGTGTTGTTTTGTTCTGCTGAACATTGAGGAGTTTTCACCTAGAAGATGAATATGTTATAGTGATTCTGTCAAAGCTAAATTAGAGGTTGGCATGCCAGAGGTGTCTACTGGAGAGGACAACCCGATGTCTAATTCACTAAATACTCAAATATTAATATCCCCAATACTCTGGCCCATGTAGAAGGAGATGTCCAGTTGACTCAGTTGACAAGGATTAGTTAAAAAAAAAAACCCTTTCATATTTTTTTTTTGTTATTACAAATTGAGGAATAGGGCCTGGAAAGGGTTGGTGTCATTTATCTCCGTTGTACTACTAACTATCATATGATTTCTCTGGTTACCGTCTCACATGTGGCCTGGACTTATTAACAACTCTGCACTGACTTTCTCATTTTCCTTCAGCCGGTGTTAGCTTGTTTACCTTTCCGTAACTTATCGGAATAAGAACCAGGCCGGAGTCGATTTGTTCGACTAAACATATTAAGGTAGTGCTCCAGCATGGTCCCCGTCTAATGACTGAAACAAAAGACAAAAGCCACATCACAGGGTGAGGGACAAGCTTTAATAAATGTATTGGTAATCGTTAGCACGCCGGGCGAAATGCGTAGCCGTATTTCGTCTGTCGTTACGTTCTGAGTTCAAATTCCGCCGAGGTTGACTTTGCCTTTCATCCTTTCGGGGTCGATAAATTAAGTACCAGTTACGCACTGGGGTCGATGTAATCGACTTAATCCCTTTTGTCTTTCCTTGTTTGTCCCCTCTATGTTTAGCCCCTTGTGAGCAATAAAGAAATATATATATATATATATACAAGCTAATTTCGTTGTTGGCGGGCGCCTATTCTTTTTTAAATCAGAGTGGGCCACAGGACAAAACGTTTCAGAAACACTGATCTATATATTCGGGGTAAACGTAAAAATATGCCAAATCTAGGATATGAATGGGGAATATATTTTCCTTTCCATTGATGTTATGCTTATTAAAATATATGTGTGACTCCTTGCCTATTTATCAAGTTAATGAAGCATAAATGAAATGAATAACCAAACATTAATATCCCTATACATTTATAAACAGATTGTGGCAGCTTAATAATAATTTTTTCGAACCAACGAGGGACTCTATAACATATTCGCTCATTTTGCTAGCTATTGTAACCATAACTCCCTCAAATCCCATTCTCGTATCCTTAAAACGAGCTCATATGATGATGCACGATTTCTGCAAAGAAAACGACGTGGTGGTTACGGATTGAATGCTTTTTCAACATAGGTATTTTCGAAAAGTATCGACTTGGGGCTAAGCAACGCAACAACATAGCAACATCGTCGTCATCATCATCATCATCATCATCATCATCATCATCATCATCATCATCATCATCATATTCATCACCATCATCATCATCAACAACAACCTGATTATGGCAATCAGGTCTTAAAACTAGAAAGGTCTTTTGAGTTGAATGCCTTTCACTTTGGCAGAGTTTCGTATAAGATTGCCTGAAAGCTTGAATTTGCTGTCATTTCCCTTAAATATTTATTCTGTTTCGAACAGTTTAGTTCAGGCGAATATAATTTCTCATCTGAGACATTTAGTGAAGCGATGTTAATGAGAACGTCCAATTAACCACAGGTGAATCGTTGACAAATGACAGATATATGCCAAATCGAAGTGAAGTACTCTGTAGTTATTACCTTCTTAACGCTCATACTACACAAAGTAAATGGATCTCTGCCGATTTCGACGATGCATATTCCGTAGTTACATCGATCAAACTATCTTCCCATTGAATTAATGTAACTGGTGCCGCATTTGACAGATGCCCGTAAGGTAATTCTCAAATAAACTCAACATGAAACAATTTGCCACAAGGCCAGTCCTTAGGGTTACTGTTTTTGTACAGTTCCCTCAACCCAATTTCAAAGAGCAAGGGAATCTGGATCTTGGCGAAAGAGTTGTGTATTAGAGTCGCCCTAATAAAGCTGGCCTTGAATGAGAACTTTCGCCACCACTCATACAAGAGGCGCTCGGGATAAATTCCGACTGCCAAGGCCAAGAAGAACCGCTCGAGAAAGGCAAAGAAGCTCCTGAACAATTTTAAGCATCCTGTAGAGCCGTTGAAGACCTGCCAAGACCGGTTGCACATCACCCAAAAGAAGAGGTGGCTTTTTCTATCTTTTACTCATTTCAGTTATTTAACTGCAGCCATGCTGGAGCACCGCCTTGAAGCGCTTTAGTCGAGCAAATCGACCGAGGACATATTTAAGCCAGGTACTTATTCTATCGGTCTCTCATTGCCAAACCACTAATGTTATAGTGACGTTAACGCACCAATACCGGTTGACAAGCAGTGACACACACACACACATATATATATATATACATATATATATACATACATATATATATATATATATATATACGAATATAAACAAGAAGGGTAGAAATTGGTAGTAAATAATATTTCTACCCTTCTTGTTTATATTCGCATATTACATGATGGATTTATTCGTAAAATTCTTCCCGGCATGCCCTATACTGCCGTGTAAGTTTTGCGTCTGCGCAGAGATTTGAAAAGTTAAGATCTGCTAGTAGTCGGGACCAACACATGGTCCCACATCGCTGCAGACCTCGATCCAATTTAGGCGACTCGCTGACGAAGCTAACCTTAGCAAACATACTCCGTGTTTTGCTAGAAAGAAGCAGAAACCGCGGTTCGAGTTGTTAAAGTTATCGGTAAACGTTTTTGATTTTCACTCTCGATAAATTCATCCCCTTTTTGTGTTCCCAGCACTCGGCATCTTAATTTAGGAGCCCTTAATTGTATAACTACATGAATAATATTTTTCTATATGAATAATATTTTTGTCTTATGACTAATTCGTCTTTTGTGCTGGGCACCTGGTAGTAAATAATATTTCTACCCTTCTTGTTTATATTCGCATATTACATGATGGATTTATTCGTAAAATTCTTCCCGGCATGCCCTATACTGCCGTGTAAGTTTTGCGTCTGCGCAGAGATTTGAAAAGTTAAGATCTGCTAGTAGTCGGGACCAACACATGGTCCCACATCGCTGCAGACCTCGATCCAATTTAGGCGACTCGCTGACGAAGCTAACCTTAGCAAACATACTCCGTGTTTTGCTAGAAAGAAGCAGAAACCGCGGTTCGAGTTGTTAAAGTTATCGGTAAACGTTTTTGATTTTCACTCTCGATAAATTCATCCCCTTTTTGTGTTCCCAGCACTCGGCATCTTAATTTAGGAGCCTTAATTGTATAACTACATGAATAATATTTTTCTATATGAATAATATTTTTGTCTTATGACTAATTCGTCTTTTGTGCTGGGCACCTGGTAGTAAATAATATTTCTACCCTTCTTGTTTATATTCGCATATTACATGATGGATTTATTCGTAAAATTCTTCCCGGCATGCCCTATACTGCCGTGTAAGTTTTGCGTCTGCGCAGAGATTTGAAAAGTTAAGATCTGCTAGTAGTCGGGACCAACACATGGTCCCACATCGCTGCAGACCTCGATCCAATTTAGGCGACTCGCTGACGAAGCTAGCCTTAGCAAACATACTCTGTGTTTTGCTAGAAAGAAGCAGAAACCGCGGTTCGAGTTGTTAAAGTTATCGGTAAACGTTTTTGATTTTCACTCTCGATAAATTCATCCCCTTTTTGTGTTCTCAGCACTCGGCATCTTAATTTAGGAGCCCTTAATTGTATAACTACATGAATAATATATATATATATTTATACGACATGCTTCATTCAGTTTCTGTCTACCAAATCCACTCACAGGGCTTTGTTTGACCTGATGCTATAGTAGTAGACACTTGCCCAAGGTGACACACAGCAGGTCAGATACTGGACTCATGTGGTTGGTTAGCAAGCTTCTTACCACACAGCCACGCCTGCGCATACAATCTATGTGATGTCCTGCATATAATGAATACCACGTTCCTCTAATCTGTGACGTCTTTGCGCGTGTCCCTGGTGAAGATGACGTCATGCCGCCCCACATTTTTGATCGGAGCCCAAGGCTCAATTCAGATGGTTACATAGCTGGAGATTGTGGTCAAATCCTGGCTGGAGAGGGTTGCTTCTGAAGGCCACATGTTTGACAGCAGGAATTGGCACCTTGTCACACCACCAGAAAGTATCAGAAGTGCTTGTCAGAGAATTTCTATCACTTTACCAGCCCCAATTTTTGAGCTTCCTAATTCCCTCAATTGCAATCCCATTGATTACCAAAAGTGAGGCACGGTTGAGAAAGACACCGACCGTTCTATCTGCAACACCAAGGCACTTTATTTTACGTTGCTCCAGTTCACGCAAAGCAAAGAAAAATAAATAGAATATTTTTTTTTTAATTTCGTAGTCTGTCCCCGACTAACTCGATTATCTATAATTTTATTAGGAGGGAGAAATTCAGTAACACCCACACCTAAAACTGAATCCACTCGAAGTTCACCTAAATATATAATACAAACGTGGCATGGGAAAATATATGACAAATGATTTACTATTTGTCATCTTGCGGCAAGTGAACTATTTTGGGTATTCTCACACCAATCGCATTAACCTGTAACATAATTAACCTGTAACATTTCTCTGACTAATTATAACCATAATATGGCATACGATGTGTCATAATAATCTGGTGGTTTAAACCTCACCCAATACTGACCTTACATTGTATACAGCACATAGTAAATTAAACATTTCACACTCGATGTACTAGTAATGGCATCATGTGAAAGCAGCGAACGTTATATATCTTTCTCGTTACATTACTACCTGGATAAATAGTTGTAGCGGGAGCTGGAAATTTTAAATGCAGTACGTACCGAGACATCTGTGTGTGTATGACGATAACCCCCCCCCCCCACACACACACACAGTTCCGATTTTAGTGTCACTGCGTGACACATTGGGCAAGTGTCTTCTACTATAACCACGAGGCCCGTCGTATATATATATATTTATATATATATATATATATATATATAACGATATTCTTCCCTCTGTCGTAAAGCTTAATTCCCAAAACGCCAGCTGAATTCAATTCGTCTCCAGTCGAAAGATACCTGTTGTTATGTCCTGTTATTATTATTATTGTTGTTGTTGTTGTTTTTTGTATTATTTTTCTATTTATATTCGTGTAACATCGTCCGTTTTTCCGTCCTTGTTTCGTATACATTCGATGCATTTTTCCAAGGAATCTAATGCTCTTAGCTTAGTTTTTCCTTGGGGCTGGCCAGATTGGAGCAATCTCAAGATTAATCAGCCGAAATTGCGAGGATGATCCGGTTCTTGATTGAAGATTAAAGGCTTCGAATGACCCGTCCGTGTTTTTTGTATCGTCTGTCTGGATGTTTTTGTATCACCTAGTTGTCCGGATGTTTTGCGTTCTTGTCTCATTTTGTATATATATATATATATACTGTGGCAAAGACCACAAACTGGTGACACAAACTTTCATTCACACTTTGAATTTCGTGGTACTGGTAATGCTTTGGCTCGCTCTGACACTGAGTTGAGATAATGCCTTCTAGTATCTCAAAATTTAATATACTATTATTCATAATTGTAGTATCCTACGCCGATGAGAAAAGAAGTTTGGGTAAGGTAGAATTTTCTAATTCTTATGCTTTCCTAAAACTTGATTTCGAAACGTACGTCCGTAGGTAACTTAAAATTGTATGATAGATTGCCGTCATTTCATTCTTTCTTACCTGTCTGTGTTTGCCTTTCAAGTGGTGTGTTTTTACTGAGATCTCCCTTTTAGTAGAAGGAATAGCTATATCTCTTTGACTGCTATTTCTAAATTCGGTGTGTTGGTGAGGCAATTCGTTGCTAAACCCTTAATTGCTTAGTATTACTTATATATATATATATATATATATATATATATAGATATATATATATATATATATATAATATATATATATATATATATATATATAGAGAGAGAGAGAGAGAGAGAGAGAGGTACATACGTGCGTGTGAGTGTGAGTCTGTATGTGTGCGTGTGTATGGTGTGTGTGTGTATGTGTGCGTGCGTGTGTGTGTGTGTGTGTGTGTTTGTGTGAAGGCGCATGGCTCAGTGGTCAGAGCGTCGTGTTTACGACCGTGAGGTTGTGAGTTCGAATCTCGGACCGGGCTGTGCGTTGTGTTCTTGGGCAAGACACTTTATTTCACATTGTTCCAGTTCACTCATCTGAAGAAATGAGTTGCGACGTCACTGATGCCAAGCTGTATCGTATCGGCTCCTTTGCCTTTCCCTTTATATACTCAACAAATGCAGCAGTTACTCTATGAAGGAATTCTTAATTTGCATACATTAAGTGTTTAACACTATAAATACCAGTGGCCTCTCAACGGGGATCTTAGTCCACATAGTATCAAGGTATGATATAATATATATGTGTATATATATGTGTGGGAGGGTGCAGCACGGAATTTTGTCAGTGAACAGGTCGCGGTCTCAAAGCAACGAAAATATTTTGACAAATTGAATTTAAATGTTGAAGTGAATCTAACGGTTTTTGTGATATTCTTAAATGGCTTACAAACACCTTCCACGCTGCAATTGTTTATATATATATATATATATATATATATATATATCAGTAAATGGTGGGGTTAATATATATATATTAGAAGAAATGAGGTACTCAGAAATCTGGATGGTTTTATATTTACAGATATTTATTAGTATATTACATGTTTTTATAAATCATATATCATATTATAGCGCTTTCGTCCATTCTAGTGGAGTTGTCAAATTGAACTTTTGCAGGAATTTTGTCTCTTTTTAATTCCTGCAAAAGTTCAATGTCTATGTTCAACTCTGTGTTGGGTTTCTAATGATATGAACCTAGAAATAATGAATTCACGGTGATATATGAACCCGAGGCCAAAATAACAAACTTATGTTGCCTCTTTGAATAATCTCTTGAATTGGTCGTCCCTCAACTTTACAAAACTCAGTACGTAGAAGGGAAGGGTTTGGGGTGTAAAGCAGAAAATGGAAAGACAGCACCTCCTTATTCTCTAAATAAGGCTGTATATTTGAGTGGATTTTACTTTCTATTTTCTGTAAGGTTTCGAAGGATACAAAATTCCAGAAATGTTCATAACGAGTCCCGAACTGTTGAACCTGTTGAAACTGTGTAGGCCGCTTACTTTCTTATTCAAAGACTTCGGTCTTTGGCCACATATTTGGTTGGTTATTTAAGAATAGTGTTTCGGGTTCAATTCCCCTGTGAAACATGTTAGCTAGATGATTTTTATAGCTTCGATTTGAAAAAAAAAAGTTATATAAATGAAAATTGGAAGACGGAAACTGCTTTGAAGCCTGTTAGAAGAATCGTTCTCATTCTTGGGTAACTTGGTTGAAAATCACCACCATTTACTGAATATACGTTTCTTGTACTCGGGTCAGGTTTTCAGTCCGAGGATAAATTCCTTCATCTCTCTAATCATGCGACTCCGAGAAGACTCATAGCCATCGTCCCTCCATCCTTCTCCGGTTAATTTAAGTGAGAGAAAACAGGAAAAAAAAATCAGTGGAAAAGACTTTGTAAAAGTATTTGTAATAGATGACTCACAGAAAGAGAAATAGCTTCTTGTCAAATTCTGTCGAATCAATAGATGCGTAGCGTTTATTCATAAAGTATTGTTATAGTTATTAGTCACAAACTATTGAGACAGAATATCAACCACTGTAAGACGGAGAGACGTTTTGACTTGACCAAGCAAATATAGCAGCCATATTTCCTGTAAATCCGATCTTAGGAAAAGAAGAAACTGCATAATGTAGTCCCATATATGAAATGCGCTACAAAAACAAGTCACGGCCGGAACGCATATTAGTATAAGTTTGCTGGATGTATGCAAATATATATAAAAATATGTGTGTGTGTGTTACCAAAATAATAGCGCCAAGCAGTGTTTAGGTATAAGAAAAGTTTAGGTTAGTTAAAATATGTTTGACATAGTTCAACTGATGTATGTGTGTGTTTGTGTGTGTGTATAAGCATAGAAAACACAACGTGTAATACAATGTTGTTGTTTGTTCCTTCTCGAGCCACGCCGGGCTCATAGGACAGGTTTCCCGATTTCCTTGGCGTATAAGTTCCCCACCTGGACGGGACGCCGGTCCGTTGCAGGTGAGCTGCAAGATGCAGGAAGAAAGCGTGAGAGAAAGTTGTGGCGAAAGAGTCAGCAGAAGTTCGCCATTACCTTCTGCCGGAGCCGCGTGGAGATTAGATGTTTCGCTCACAAACACACACACCACCCGGTCTGAGATTCGAACCTGCGATCCCTCGACCGCGAGTCCGCTGCTCTAACCACTAAGCCATGTGCCTACACGTAATACAATGTAGTTCACAGTTTTATGTGTCCAATGAATTTTTGTGTTTTTATTGATTGTCTGAATACATTTTGTGATTTGATTGTTTTTGTGGCTTCGTGGTGGGAGATGGTTTCCACTTGTCGAGTTTTTGTAGTTAGTTAAGGTACGTGTTATGTTTTCTTTTATGATCTCATGTTCACTCCTGTAGCCAAAGTGTATTTTTTCGTCCTTGTAATATATGAAAGTTATGGTTTACGCAGTTTTGCAGGGCGCTGCAACTGATATTACAGAGGCAGTGAATTTGTTCTAATTTTCTGCGTAGTTTTCTTTTATTAATCTTTACACGTAGGATTATTTTATTTAATGCGATTTTAATGGACAAATAAAGCTCGTGTACGAATTGATTTCACTGCTCATATTCTGTATCTGTTGAAGGTAATGAGCTGACAGAACCGTTAGCCACGCCGGACGGAGTGCTTAGCGGTATTTCATCTGCCGTTACGTTCTGAGTTCAAATTCCGCCGAGGTCGACTTTGCCTTTCATCCTTTCAGGGTCGATAAATTAAGTACCAGTTACGCACTGGGGTCGATATAATCGACTTAATCCGTTTGTCTGTCCTTGTTTGTCCTCTCTGTGTTTAGCCCCTTGTGGGCAGTAAAGAAATAGGTATTTCGTCTGCCGTTACGTTCTGAGTTCAAGTTCCACCGAGGTCGACTTTGCCTTTCATCCTTTCAGGGTCGATTAAATAAGTACCAGTTACGCACTGGGGTCGATGTAATCGACTTAATCCATTTGTCTGTCCTCGTTTGTCCTCTCTGTGTTTAGCCCCTTGTGGGTAGTAAAGAAATAGGTATTTCGTCCGCTGCTACGTTCTGAGTTCAAATTCCACCGAGGTCGACTTTGCCCTTCATCCTTTCGGGGTCAGTAAATTAAGTACCAGTTACGCACTGGAGTCGATGTAATCGACTTAATCCGTTTGTCTGTCCTTGTTTGTCCTCTCTGTGTTTAGCCCCTTATAGGTAGTAAAGAAATAGGTATTTCGTCTGTTTTTACGTTCTGAGTTCAAATTCCGCCGTGGTCGACTTTCATTCTTTTGGAGTGGATGAAATAAGTAGCAGCTGGGTACTGGAGTTGATGTAATTGACTTTTCCCCTCACCCGAAATTGCTGGCCTTGTATCAAAATTTGAAACCGACATTTTATAGCTATGGAAGGTGACGAGATGGCAGAATCGTTGGCACACCAGACAAAATACTTGCCGGCATTTCGTCCGTCTTTACGTTTTGAGTTCAAATTCCACCGAGGTCGACTTTGCTTTTCATTTCTTCGGAGTCGTTAAATTAAGTACCAGCTGAGTATTGGGAGTCGGTGTAATCAACTTACGTCCCTCTGCGAACTTTACTGGCCCTATTTACAAAATTTGAAATCAATATTTTATATGTATGGAAACACTCATTACCACTGTGCATGTACAAGCCATTTACTGTGTGTGTGTACTGAAACGCTATATGTACTGTTACTTTATTACTACATTTATATCTAAGCATGAGTTGTAGTCTGGATTTATGGGAGAGATATGTTAGATTGTATACGGAATGGTGAACTGTGGAGGCGCAATGGCCCAGTGGTTAGGGCAGCGGACTCGCGGTCATAGGATCGCGGTTTCGATTCCCAGACCGGGCGTTGTGAGTGTTTATTGAGCGAAAACACCTAAAGCTCCACGAGGCTCCGGCAGGGGATGGTGGTGATCCCTGCTGTACTCTTTCACCACAACTTTCTCTCACTCTTACTTCCTGTTTCTGTTGTACCTGTATTTCAAAGGGCCGGCCTTGTCACTCTCTGTGTCACGCTGAATATCCCCGAGAACTACGTTAAGGGTGCACGTGACTGTGGAATGCTCAGCCACTTACACGTTAATTTCACGAGCAGGCTGCTCCGTTGATTCGGATCAACCGAAACCCTCGTCGTCGTAACCGACGGAGTGCTTCCAATGGTGAACTACTTTTATGAGTCATATTGTTAATTTGTCACCTCTTTCGTTTGTAGCAGTCTCAAGGAACAGGGCATAGCACATCAATAGCATGTTGTGTGCTTAAAATTGCAAGTAACTTCGTTTTCTATGTTATCCACGAGGAGGACTCCGTGGTTGCGAGCCCTAGCAGAGAACACAACGGCTCCCCACTCCAGCTGAGTGTATAGCTTGCTTTGTGGGCAACGGATGTAAACCTTAGTTGTACAAGGCAACAGAAACTTAGTGTAATGGTCTTTATTGTATGGTATGTGTACACGTTATTTGAGCTTGTTTACATTTCTTATTTACCGCTGCATTGGATTTTTTCGGTTTGAACGGCAGTTTTTAACATAATTTCTGGGTAACTAAAAAATTTTAAACTTCGTATACTGGTAGAATGTGTTTATAAAACATCTTTTTCTCTTGGTTTTATTGAGAAAATTCTATAGTTTGTAAGATATTTGTTGTTTTTTTTCTTCAATTTCTGCAATTTCAGCCAATCAATGACTTCTATTGAGGTAAAAAAAAAACATTCTGTGCCGTATGAATATGTCCCTCGTTTAAGAAACAGATTGGGTTTATTTACATTTGTGAAGAAAAAAAAGATACCCTTCCCCCCACCCCTAACCCTAACCCTAACCCTAAAACAAATTGAAATGCAATAGATCGATACTAGGGTCAAAATTATGGGTGACAATTTCATATCACACCGCTAGAAAAAACTGCCGTTCAAACCGAAAACATCCGCTGCATTAGTAAAAAGTCCTTCGTTATTCGTGCTGTAGTTGTTTTGCAACTTCATCGGTTTCCCGTAGAATTTCTATGAACATATCCAATGATTCTATGCCACATTTCTCTTGTATATATTTCTTTACGAGACTGTTAAGCGATTCTAAGTTTCAGTGTGTTGCTTTGGAAGATTACGGACCGAGGAGGGCCATTTTATTTGTACATTTTAAAAACATCGAAGAAGCAGGCAGGGACAAACTTTCTGATGAGCTGTAAATGGAACGCACATTATTTGAGCGTTAGCAACAGCAATTAATTTAATTAGTTTGAATTTTAGTTTTGCAGTATTATCTTTCCAAATTTTGATGAATTTCCTGTTATCGGAAAGGAAATTATATACTTTTTTAATATACTCATCTTTATCCATAATAACAAATAGGCTGCTCTTATCACGTTTGCAAATAATAATATTTTTCCTTATATACATTAATTATACATTCTGGTGGGCCCACTCCCGATTCTCGCTTTTAGTTTTGTTGTTGCTGTTGCTGGATATCCGGATTATTTGCAAGAAATCTTTTAAAAAGTATTGAAATAAACACTAATTTTTGTGGAAAAATGTCAAATTCATTATCGAAAATATGCTGAAAATAAATTACATATTTAAAAGTCTTTATTTTTCTTTGCTTTTTTTATGCTAAAGTCTTCTTGCCACCAAAATGTACTTATACCACACTAAATATGCGAAATATGCGTCTATGATCTCAAATTGTAGTGCAGATTACTCAAGAAAATACAATTTTGATTTTATTTAGCATTGCAATATCATGTGATCTAACGCTTCCCCCTGATAGTGCAACACACGGAGTTGCTCATGAGTAAATAATTCGGGCTTGAAATCTAACAATTTAACCATTTATGGAGTCTTTAGCTTGTTGACAGCCATTGCAAAGATGTCATACTTAAAGTTGACGACGATAGAATGAAAATGAGAATGACTCATTACTTGGTATCAACTTAATTGTGAAGACACTGGCAGTCTATAATAACGATCGTTTTTTGAGAACATCGGTTTCAAATTTTGGCACAAGGCCAGGAAATTCGGGAGAGGGGTAAGTCGTTACATCGACCCCGTTGTTCAACTGGTACTTATGTCACTGACCCCCAAAGGATGGAAGACACAGTCGGCCTTGGGAGAATTTGAACTCAGAACGTAAAGACGGAAGAAATGCTGCTCAGCATTTCGTCTGGTGTGTGCTAACGTTTCTTATTTCTTTATTGCCCACAAGGGGCTAAACATAGAGGGGACAAACAAGGACAGACAAAGGGATTAAGTTGATTACATCGACCCGAGTGCGTAACTGGTACTTAATTTATCGACCCCGAAAGGATGAAAGGCAAAATCGACCTCGGCGGAATTTGAACTCAGAACGTAGCAGCAGACGAACTACCTATTTCTTTACTGCCCACAAGGGGCTACACACAGAGAGGACAAACAAGGACAGACAAACGGATTAAGTCGATTATATCGACCTCAGTGTATAACTGGTACTTATTTAATCGAACCCGAAAGGACGAAAGGCAAAGTCAACCTCGGCGGAATTTGAACTCAGAACGTAGCGGCAGACGAAATACCGCTAGGCAGTTCACCCGGCGCGCTAACGTGTCTGCCAGCTCGCCGCCTTACTTTTGGCCAATCATTACGACGTATATTGTTGACCCACGGTAAGAATGTAACAGTGATTATACCATTTTGTACACTTAGATTCCGCAAAACTATGGCGATGTATCCAATTTTTAAGAAGGGCTTGTAGGGTAGCAAACCTTTTACTATAAAATTATTTAGAAATTCTAGTGGAGACAAAAAGAGAATTGTATTCATCATTGGATTGTCATTATTATCATTAGGGCGGCAGAGGGTGGCGAGCTGGCAGAATCGTTACCGCAGCGAGCAAAATGCTAACCGGCATTTCGTCCGTCGTTATTGTCTAAGTTCAAATTCCACCGAGGTCGACTTTGTCATTCAGCCTTTCAGGATCGATAAAATAAATACCAGCAGAACACTAGGGTCGTTGTAATCGACTTATCTCCTACCCGAAATTGCTGGCTTTGTGCCAAAATTTGAAACTATTATAAAGGCGGCGAGCTGGCAGAATCGATAGCACGCCGGGTAAAATGCTTAGCGACATTTCGTCCGTCCTTACGTTCTAAGTTCAAATTCCGCCGTGGTCAACGTTAACCTTTCATCCTTTCCGGGTCGATGTAATCGACTAGCACTTTCTCAAATATTTTAGGCCTTGTGCCTACAGTAGAAAGGATTATTATTATTAGAAGTAGTAGTAGTAGCAGTATAATAGTAGTTACAATACTTTACATATTAAGTAAAAATGCGTGGCCTAGTGGTTATGGAATTGGGTTTGTCCATCGTCAGGCAGTAAGTTTGATATGTCGGGCCGGCTGCGAGTTATGAGTTTGATCACTCCTAGTCATCGCACGTTGCTCCCATCCCGTCACTAAAAACCAGGCACGTGCCGTCTGTAATTACTCAGGGTAGGCAGTTGGTGACCTTTATGTAATAAACTATCATCAAAAGATTTGTGAGTGCATAAAAGGATAAAAATATCTAAAATGTTTACTTCCTTATTATATTAGCCTATTTGTACATGGAATCCATTCTTCCCTCTTTCTTGGTAGCATAAATATCAGTCACTTTTTCATAGGAATTAAAAGTAGGGTCTTGCTTCATTTTGTTAAGGCTTTCTTTTCCAATGGGTATTAAAGCAAGTAAAGAAAGTCTTTGATTTGTCATTCTGTTCCTAGTGTATGTCTTAATTCTTTTCAAAGCAGAAAATGACCCCTCCACAGAAACAATTGCAGCAGGAACTGTCAAGATTAATTGCACCAACTTCACAGCTTCGAGGAACGTTTGGGTCAGTTTATTTTCAAATATAAATTCAAGCAAAGTTCTAACAAGTTTATCTCGAAACACTTAAGCATTGTAAATTCCAGCTCAATCCGCTTTCAGTCTTACGATGTCGAAAAAGTTTCCACAGTTCTTTTCTAAACTTTCAAATGCATCCTTACCAACTTGGCAAGCAAGATCTTGAAATTTATTTTAAGGAACTAATGAAATAAACTTTAAGTTTTGGGAATCAGAAAATCTTGTTTTCATGTTCTTCAGTATGTCATCCAAAATTTCACCAAATATCTCCATTCTTTCTTCTTTAACTGAATCTTTCGTTAAGTTATTTTCTCTGCAACATTCTTCAAACTTTACATACAAATCCTCGAAAATTTTAATTGTCCTTTGATTCTTTCAATGCAGTGTGAAATATCTATCGTTTTGGTTTGTAAGACATTATAAAAAAGGGTCAGTTTTAATGAAAATTTCATTATAAACCGTCGGAAAAACGTATGTTGAGTCTTTTGTTAGCCACTCATAAAACCCATTGTTTCTCACTAAAGTATCTGGATCCCACAAAATAGGATTTATTGTTCATACTGTTGAAGAGTTTGCAAAGGTCACAATAGTTTTGTAAAATAGTCTAGATTAGTTTTGAATTCGACCTCCATCTCGTTGGTTCTGCCTTTGGAATGTGTTTCCTCACTGTCTCAAGTTGAGTTCGTTTTGTAGTGTGATGGAAAAAATTAGGTAAGTGCCCCACTGTTCTCAAAAAAGCTTGTGTATTCAGGTATGAATTTTGCTGACTAAGAACATGATTTAACTTGTGAGCATAGCAGTGAGTAAATAAAGTCGCTGATGCCTTTTCTCATACTTTAACTTGAACGCCACTTAAATTGGCTGCCATCACTAATGCCCCATTGTACATCTACGTTACAAGTTTCTCAAAACAGTCGTATTGATCCAAATTATTAAATATACACTCTGTTACACCGCCAAAGTTCTGTCCTTAAGAATGTCAGATCCTATAAAGGCTTCTTTGATATCAGAGTCCAACGCGTGCCTCAATACTATAGATCAGGGCTGTACATGAAATATCTGTCGTTTCATCCGCTTCTATGATAAAAAAAAAACGAGGCTTGTGTGACTTCTTCTTTAATATTATTATCTACGATCGTGCATACTGTTTCTATCAAATCATTTTGTATCTTAGAAAGGCCAGATAAAACTGATGAATTCTGTAAATGTTGTGCCGATTGGTCATCAAATTTTGCTGTATAGTTCAGTAACTCAACATAGTTACTGCGATATAACGATGATTTCTGTTCATTATCTCCGCGAAAAGCAAGTTCCTGTTTAATCAAGAAACAAGTAGCAGAAATCAATTTTCTTTTTTAAATACATCTCTCTTCTCTTTAACCTTTTTACTGTGAACTTCAAATGCTAACAGACTTCGATTTGTCTAAAAGCAAGTCGATTCGTGTAGATCCAAATATTTTCAATATTTTGCTGATCGTTTGTGTTTACTTAAAGCATTGAGCAAATTATTTACATCACAATATCCTTCTTTTCCTACACACTTTCACTAGATACAGAAAATAGCAAACATGGGAAACAAAAGAGCCCTTTTGTTGTAGTATAGCCGCACAACCACTCTTTCTTGCTTTACCAAGAAGTTTGAAATGTTCTAATAATTTTTGTCCCTTTCTGTTGTTCTGGTGTTGGTCTACCATTTTTTACAGTTTGTCTCTTTTCTTCATAAGATAGTTTTGAAAATGTCTTAAGATAGTCACTATCCATTCCTGGAAAGGGGCGGAAATGAAAACAAATGGAAATGAGCTAAAACTGAAAGTAAAACACACAAAGAATAAGCGAAACAGTCGCGTCACTGAGATGGAGGCAGATTTACTTCCGCCTTCATAACACTATAGAAAACGGTGTTGTAGGAGTGTACACGGCATGTATACTACAGTAGTACCAAGCGTAGCTTAAATACTGAGATTGAAAGGCAGGGGAGAATAATGCCTGCCTAATCTACAAACAAAATAAATAAAATATTTTGTATTTTATGTATAGTAATCAGAGTAATCTTCATAATTTTATTGAATTAGGCACATATTTTGCCATAAAAGGAAACTGTTGCTATCGATCTATTTTATTCAAGATAAGCACTGCCTACCTTGCCTACCTAGACGACATGTCCCTGCTAAAAACGATCACCAACGACAGCTAAGGGCTGACCCTACTGCACAGATTGGCGTCTCCTTCGGGAGTGAGGGAATTTTTGTAACCCCTGTCGCCTGAATACATCGGTAATCCAGTTATATTCAGACTACATATGTAGGACTCGAAACTGGGATTTTGTCTTAATTATGCACGACGCCGTTATCTGTTTTTGGATAACGCGAAAATTACTATAATGTTGGTGTGCCTACAAATGAACCAGAGATGTACAAAAACATTGGATAATCTAGTTATATATAAAGATATATATTAATGATTCATATAAGTGTGTGTGCGTGTGTGGTCCATGAGAAGAAGGTCAAAGTTCCCTGTAACATCGCTAGGAAGAGTAAAGTTGTGAATTGACTAAAGGTGTTAATCGGACGTACAATCGAAACGGGAAAAATGTATTAAAGGCCGATGTTAAAAAAATCAAAAAAACATAAATAAAATGATGGCAGAAAAAATAAAACAGTGCAGTAAATTAACCTGGTTTGTAGCAAATATAAAAATGCTCCATTAAAAGTTGGACAATTCTGACGAAGATACTGTTTCAATGAAGTAAATACAAAAAAAAATTGACTAGTTTTATTAGCGAACATCGCAAACTTGGAAAATTGAGTGACAATCATCGGATCTTTTCGGTTTGAACAGCAGTTTTTTTCTAGCGGTATCATATGAAATTGTCACACATAATTATGACCCTAGAATCGATCTATTGCATTTCAATCTCTTTTAGGATTAGGGTTAGTTATGGTTAGTTAGGTTAGGATTAGGGTTAGGGATGGGGGGAAGGGTATCTTTTTTTCTTCACAAATATAAATAAACCCAATCTGTTTCTTAAACGAGGGACATATTCATACGGCACATAATGTTTTTACCTCAATGGACGTCAGTGATTGGTTGGAATTGCAGAAATTGAAGAAAATAAACAACAAATCTCTTACAAACTATAGAATTTTCTCAATAAAGCCAAGAAAAAAAGATGTTTTATAAATACATTCTACCAGTATATTAAGTTTTAAAATGTTTAGTTACGTGGAAATTATTTTAAAAAACTGCCGTTCAAACCGAAAAGATCCATATATGTTTAGTTTCAGTTACATACAATCTGTATGAAGTAGATCTTACCTTAATAGAAAGCGTTATAATCTCAAGTTCAGCCAGTTTGCTATATTAGACATTGCTAATGTTTAACGTGAAAGAGTCAGGGTTGTCAGTTTTAACATATATTCTACTTCCACCCTTATTTATATCACGTTTCCTTCAGGGTTTCCTTTGGTTATTGGGGGCAAGAGTACGAGTGTTTGGCTCTGTCCTTTTCAGTTGTGTTTAAGACACTGTCAAAAAAAATCACAAAATCCATCATTGACAGATAAAATGTACGTAATTTTCTAGGATTTCCACCCTAACCCTAAAACAGATTGAAATGCAATAGGTCGATACTAGGGTCATAATTATGGGTGACAATTTCATATGACACCGCTAGAAAAAACTGCCGTTCAAACCGAAAAGATCCAATATATTTTGTTGGCTTAAATAATTTCATTTTCCTGACATTGATTTTCGAAGGCAGACTTTTTAGTCCAGTTTAGTTCGCTGTTTATCATTTACCCACGGAATATATTCTTAAGGTCAACTTTTAGTTATTCATGAACACTTCTAGGTTTCATCACTTATTTAGTTCTCAACCAAATTGAATGCAGTTTTCTTTTAAGCAATGCTGGTATAATCTTCAGCTGCACTTTGAAATCAGATAATTGAAAACTGATTCATTAAAAAAAAGTTACGACAAAATATGTGAGGTCAAAAATGTGAAAGTAAGGCGAAAAATTGAGTTTGCATCAAAATATCTATTTTTCTAAAAGAAAAAGATAGATTAATTGAATTTAAAAGAATTTGCTCACTGGGAAGAATCTTTTGGTAAAAACCGCTTTAAAAAGTATTAGCTAGGAAAAAGTTGTGTGGCTTCATGTGACGTAAAAAAGTAACGCCAAAAATCGACTTTATTTCAAAATATCTCAGCTAATATTGAAGAAAACTATACAATGGTTGTGTTCAAATGAAACAATTCTATGAGATGAATCTTATGGTTAAAACCTCGTCAAAAAATACTAGCTACAAAAAGTATGGTGCGGCTTTAAGTGACAGAAAAATGTTCGTTTTAACAAATTAACACATTTTTGTCATGTTAAGATATTTGACGTTATAAAAGACGACATCTGATGTCATTTATCGCTTAGCTTAATAGTATATCACGATTAGCTGGAGTTTAAGAGGTAAGGGTTCGATCCTCTGTGGTGATGTGCTAACCATAATTTTTCGGTTTTTTCAAGGTATTAAAGGGTATGGTGAAAACCTTGTCAAAATATATTTGATACGAAAACTATTGGTTGCCTTTCAGTGACGAATATTTATTTCCAGTTTTCCCTGTTATAATGTAAGACAGTACAACCAGTCAACCATGAAGTCTTGTATAAATCAAATGGAGAACAGGACCTTTTATTTTGAAAAGAATAAAAAGAGAAAGCAAATAATAATAACAACAATAATAAATAAATAACAAAGTAAGAAAAGAGAGGGAAAAGAACTATATATATATAATAAAATAAAATAGACTACGCACTACTATACATTCACATAATAATAATAATAATAATAATAATAAAATAATAATAATAATAAATAAAAAACAAAGAAAAGAGACAGAAAAGAATAAAAAATAAATAAATCTAATAAAATAGACTACACACTACGACACATTCACCCGTGAATCATTCACTCATAAAATCTTGATGTAGTTCTACAAGAAATAACACTAGAGGACTACCGGACTCATGGTAGAGCCTCCACCTTTTATAAAATTCCTCTTGCTTGCTTTCATTCTATGAGCTGTTTCTTTTTTTCAGTTAGATATCTGTCGTGCTCAAAGTATCTAAAATGCTTGAAGGTGAGAGTGGTTTTTGACACTTTGCTTTTGTATATAAAAAATTTTGCTAATAATAATGGTAAGTCAAAGATGCCATCAGTATATGTGTTTTTTTCTCAACCCGAACTGAATGAACTGTGGGTCAAGTTTCATGTTGCGAACATGTATGCACTTTTCATACAGCAAATCTAAGAAGCGTTGCCAGAAGACCTGTACACATTCACAATACCAGAAAAGGTGTGATACCGTCTCCACCTCACGTTGACAAAAAGTGCGCAGGTTGCTTTCGGTCAATTTAATCTTGAATAGTAGAGAATTAGTTGCTAGAATATTGTGTATAACTCTGAACTGGAACCATCGTAGTTTAGTATCTCTTGTTGTCTTTATAGGTAGTAAAGATATTTTACCCCATTCCAGTTCAGCAAGCATACACTCTTCCTATTTGTGTTTGGGTATTAAACAAGCATCAACATTTTTTAAAACATAGTAGTATCGTTTGGCTCCTTTCTTAACAGACATAAGCTTTCGAATGGCTATATTATCCTCTAAATGCTGAAAAGCAGTAGGTTTGCTTACTTTTAACCTTGTTTTTAATGGCCCTGTCTAAAACAATCAAGCATAAAAATATAATTTTTTGCGATTTCAAATTAATTTTTTTTATTTCGCTTATGTATAAAAATCATGTACTTATTAAAAATATTTTAAAATAAAAAAAATTCACTCATGAAAAGGACTATTATTTACTATTTTTTAACTTGTATATAATATTATTTCATAATATAAATTGTTTAAAAATATATTTATTTGTCACAGACATGCTGCTATTAATCCTTAGTAGCTTTTATGTGCAAGCAAATTTCTAAGTTTGAATAAAAGCTGTACTTAAACAATATTTTCAATAGTATCATTTTGTCAATTGTAAATATAATAATTATAATAATAGAAGCATTGCATAAAGTCGTCTAGAATGAAAAATGCAGGCACAGAATCCTGGAAAATTCTGGCAAAGTACAGAATAAGCAGTAATTAAGCCTGGAAAATATTGCTGCTGAAGTTAAAGTTTGCGAAATAAATTTATGAAGTTGTTCATGAAATAGCGCGGGCACAGTTTTGCTCCGAATATTTTTTGGCTTTTGATTGCAATTTTTAAAAAAAAAAGTTTAAGTTAATATTACGTAAAGTATACTAGCCATCTCAATATGGCTAACCACTAAAGGTGGGTGTTACTGTAGCTTTTTAGCCCCAGGAGATCATCGTCTCCAGCTGGCTTTAGGCACACTTTCTGTGCCGTTGGAGATCATCTCGTTCAGAGATTTATTATTGCTAAATTAATATTTTTTATTTAAAAATTTCTTTGTATAAAGCTAAAACATTTCTGACTTATTTTTATTATTAAATCAAATTTTAATTATTTTCTTAACAAAACTCATACCAAAATTTTAAATCACAGATACTGCGTTATAAAATTAAATTCATACAGAATATATATAATTCAAAACAGTAAAATATAGAAAAAAAATTAAGAAACGAAGAATTGATTTCTTCAAAGTTTGCATTATGTGATAACAAATATTTTCTATTTACACTTAGAAAAGTATTTAAAAAGAAAGGAAAACAAATAAACAAATTACGAACAAAATTTAGAAATGATTAGTTTTTTTTAATACTTAGGGATTGTAATTGTCAATTTTACTTAAATTGTTATCATGTGACTTTTTAAATATATAAATATGCAATATCAAAGTTTTAATGCGTAAACTAGTAGGCAATTAGACTTTTCACTAAAATTGAAAATAAATAGCTTCTTGAGTATTTTAATTTAAACTTTTAAGTACAAATGAAAATATAAAAGGGCATATATTAGTACTTTGTGAAGGCACATGGCCTGGTGGTTAGAGCAGCAGACTCGCGGTCGAGGAATTGCGGGTTCGAATCTCAGACCGGGCGATGTGTGTGTTTTATGAGCGAAGCACTTAAGCTCCACGCGGCTCCGGCAGAAGGTAATGGCGAACTTCTGCTGACTCTTTCGCCACAACTTTCTCTCACTCTTTCCACCTGCATCTTGCAGCTCACCTGCGACGGACCGACGTCCCGTCCAGGTGGGGAACCTATACGCCAAGGAAACCGGGAAACCGGCCCTTATGAGCCAGGTGTGGCTCGAGAAGGAACAAACAGTATTACTACTTTAGTTTCTTGATTCTAACTTCAGCAGCAACATTTCAAGTTTTTTCTTTTTGTCCAGGTTTAATTACTGCTTGTTCTGTACTTTCCCAGGTTCAATACTTAAGAATATTCTAGGATTCTGCGTCCGCGTTTTTCATTCTAGTTACATGATAGGTTGAAGCGAATTCACTTGCTTGTGAAATGCTGAGCCATTGTAGGAAAGGGTAAATTATATATTCTGTTGTGTCTGGGGAGAGTCCTTCTCTTTTAGTGCTTTATTATTTAACACACTCACCGGTAAAATTTCCACTTATTTCTTATTTTTATTTTCTGAAATTTTCGTTGCGTGTTGCAACCTTTTCAATAGTCTTGACTCTTTTATTTTATTTTAGAAAATAAAAGTGAGAAATAAGTGGAAATTTTACCGGTGAGTGTGTTAAATAATAAGGCACTAAAAGAGAATGACTCTCCCCAGATACAACAGAATATGCTTCAACACACGAACTCATATAAAGAATCTTGCAAACCAAATCCAAAAACGAAATGTAAATTACATACATATGCAGCATGTGCACGCATGTACATGCAAACTCATGCACACGCAAACAAAAGCACATACACAAACACACATACATACACACGCATGTGTGTACATCACCTATAGCCACAAACGTGAAACCTCAACATTGCCACACACAACAATGGTTGAAACATGTAAGAATATGTGTGTGAGCGTGTGTGTGTTTGTGCGCACGCGCGTGTGTGTGTGTGGGAGTTTATATGTGTATATATGTCTATGTGTGTGTGTATTTGACAGCGATGCATATACGTAGTTATAAATGTATGCCTATGTGTATGTACGTATTTATGTATGTGTTCATGTTTGTATGTATGTATGTATGTATGTATGCATGTATGTATGTGTGTGTATGCATGCATGCATGTATGTATGTATGTGTGTATGTATGTATGTGTGTGTGCATGCATGTATGTATGTATGTATGTAGGTATGTATGTATGTATGTATGTATGTATGTATGTATGTATGTATGTATGTATGCATGCATGCATGTATGTATGTATGTATGTATGTATGTATGTATGTATGTATGCATGCATGTATGTGTGTATGTATGTATGCATGCATGTATGTTTGTATGTATGTATGTATGTATGCATGTATGTATGTATGCATGTATGTATGTATGCATGTATGTATGTATGCATGTATGTATGTATGCATGTATGTATGTATGCATGTATGTATGTATGTATGTATGTATGCATGTATGCATGTATGTGTGTATGTGTGTATGTGTGCATGCATGTATGTGTGTATGTATGTATGCATGTATGTATGTATGTATGTATGCATGTATGCATGTATGTGTGTATGTGTGTATGTATGTATGCATGTATGATGTATGTATGTATGCTGCATGTATGTTTGGTATGTATGCATGTATGCATGTATGTATGTATGTATTATGTATGTATGTATTATGTATGTATGTATGTTTGTATGTTTGTATGTATGTATGTATGTATGCATGTATGTATGTATGTATGCATGCATGTATGTTTGTATGTATGCATGTATGCATGTATGTATGTATGTATGCATGTATGTATGTATGTATGTATGTATGCATGCATGTATGTGTGTATGTATGTATGCATGCATGTATGTTTGTATGTATGCATGTATGCATGTATGTATGTATGTATGTATGCATGTATGTATGTATGTATGTATGTATGTATGTATGTATGTATGTATGCATGCATGTATGTTTGTATGTATGTATTATCAATAGGCAGAGAAAGGGGGGCAGAAATGAATGATGATCATGCCTAGTCATTACGCATATTTCCTACGCACGTACAAACTCACACACCCACACATACACACACATACATAACATACCCATACACACACACACACACATGCACACACACACACACACACACACACATAACACAACACAAACGTGCACAAACACCCCGCAAACACGTAGACTGCGAAGTGAGGTTTTTGAAGTCGATCTTAATAATCAAGCAATTATATGCCAACGCCATCTTTAGACGTTATCAAACAGATTTCCAATGATAGGGTTTCACTGTTTTTACTTCATAAACCTGCCAAACTGCAGCACATCCTCTTTATGTCAGTAAGCAACTATTGGTGTCGACTAAAATATTTAGAATTAATGATGTTTAACTCATTAATTGATAGCTGCAGCTACTGCTGCTGATGCTGATGCTGATACTGATGCTGCGGCTGCGGCTGCCGCTGTTGTTGTTTTCTTTAAAAGCCTGGTGCAAAAATAGATCCTCCGTCACTTTCGACGATTTCTATTCCAGTTTTGCAGTCAGTCAGTCAGTGAAATTATTGATCTCTTTACCTCTTTTACTCTTTTACTTGTTTCAGTCATTTGACTGCGGCCATGCTGGAGCACCGCCTTTAATCGAGCAGCCCGACCCCGGGACTTATTCTTTTGTAAGCCCAGTACTTATTCTATCGGTCTCTTTTGCCGAACCGCTAAGTGACGGGGACGTAAACACACCACCATCGGTTGTCAAGCAATGCTAGGGGGACAAACACAGACACACAAACACACACACGCATATATATATACATACACACATATATACGACGGGCTTCTTTCAGTTTCCGTCTACCAAATCCACTCACAAGGCATTGGTTGGCCCGAGGCTATAGCAGAAAACACTTGCCCAAGGTGCCACGCAGTGGGACTGAACCCGCAACCATGTGGTTGGTAAACAAGCTACTTACCACACAGCCACTCCTCAAGAAGCAGAATACTCTATATATGCGGGTAACCCTGTTGTAATCGATTTAGGTTGAGTTGAGACTGTGATAAAATATATTCGCCCAAGATGCCAGGCTGCTGGATAGAACCCAGGATTTCGTGCTTGTGAAGCGAGCATCTCAACCTCTGCACCATCCATGCTTACGTCCATACACCTATTAAACACCGATCCTGAAAAGCTTCCGCCCTCCCCATCACCACCAAAACAATTTGGTTTTCTTCCTCTGTTTATTTGTTTATTTACTGATTTGTTAATCGCTGCAGTTTTCCTATCATAAAATCAAACATCTCATAACTATAAAATCTTCCTTTTTCTAAAGAAATTAAAATTGGCTTTTAATTATCAATTATTTACTTTCACATAAAAGATTTTTGGTCGAGATGAGCGAATTTACCATGAAGTGTGTCTCAAAATGCAACTAATAGTGGCTTATGGATATAACAACCATCGTTTCTGACCACCCCCTTTGCTTCATCGTAAACCGTTAGAGAAAATGACTGCGAGGGAACTAGCTGCCTTCTCTCTCTAATTACTGACCATCAAACTACTACCGCTGTTACAGGATTGTAATTAATCACAACACGATTCTTATTCATTAAAACAATACAGAATTTGGACTTTTGATGTATCTGCCTAATTCTAGTTTTGAAATAGTGTGAGTGAGAAGCGCTTCGTTTTCTCTGCGAATCATTTAAGAGTGCAAAAGGGAAACTTTAGTTTTCAATACTAAAAACCTATCAACGTATTAAGATATGTTTTAATTGCTTCAGCTTCCTCCCCGCCACGTTTCTCTACTTACGTAGTAATCAGTATGGTGGCAGATGCAAATTAACGGTAATCTGTGAATGTTTCTCTGATGGAGACTGTAAAACCCCTGTGTTTAAGTATAGATGTCCAACACAGATAATAAGCAAGTACCAGAATATCAACATATACATACACGCACGCGTGCATGCACACACGCACACACACACACACACACACACACACCACACACATATGCATATGTATATATATATATATATATATATATATTATATATATATATATAATATATATACATACATATATATATATTATATATATATACATATATATATACATATAATATATATATATATATATATATATATATATATATTATACACACATATATATATCAATATATATATATATATATATATATATATGTCTTTCTGTCTATCTCTGTCTCTCTCTGTCTCTCTCTCTCTCTCTTTCTCTCTCTGTATACACACACACACGCATGCACACATACACATACTCATATAGTCGCGCACAGCATTTACAACTCCAATCAAAATTTACTTTTCCTCTCTTCTACTCTCATTAATCTGCAAATAAACAGATAAATACGTTGTTTTCAGAACGCGCGCATGCATCTCTGTGTATGTTTGTGTGCGCGTGTGCGCGCGCTTCTGTGTGTGTCAGGCGTGGTTGTGTGGTAAGATGGTAACTTCTTAACTACATGATTCCGGGTTCAGTCCCACAGCGTGGCACCTTTTGCGAGTGTCTTCTACTATAGCCTCTGGACGACCATGACCTTCTGAGTCGATTTGAAAACTGAAAGGTGCCTTTCCTATGTATATATATATACATATATATATATATATATATATATATATATATATATATATATAATATATATATATATATATATATATATATATATATATATATATATATATATATATATATATACATATATATATATATATATATATATATAATATATATATATATATATATATATATATCTAATGTAGGATAAAATTTTTCGAAAACAATTCAATCAATGGCCAGCATATTAAAAAATACCTTTAAAGGTTAAATTTATAAACAATTCATAAGGGCAAAAGAAAAAATTGGCAGTAGAAATTTTTTCTTTTGCTCTTACTTATAAATTGTTTATATATATATAAACAATTTTTCCTCTGTCTTCCCTTCTCTGGATCTTTCCTTCTCCTATGTTTCCGACGAAGAGCTCCGCTCGAAACGTTAAACCCTCCTTCTTTCCTGAGCGTCCAATAATACTATATTTGTTCCTCGTCCTCGCGTTGTTGTGTTTTTTTTGTGCTTTCTTGTTTGGATTAACTATATATATATATATATAACAAAGTGGAGTTGTGGGGTACCGCACGAGTGGAATTATATAGGAAAGAAGGTTTGAAAATGCAATTTAAAAGATATTTATTTACTTTACCGGTTTCACTCTTTGGAAAAAGATTGTCAAAAGTAACATGTGGAGGTTTGGTTGCGTTAATTATTGGTTGTTGCAAATTGCTACATTACATATATACAGTCTTTGGTAACAGGGACATGTTAAGGACATAAAAAAGTTCAACAAGTTCCTTAAAATATTGGGCACAAAAGATTACATAAATAATCGTTCTCAATAGCTGGATTACCCGGAAATACCCGGAAAACCAGGGATTATTTCCAGTACCCGTTCCCATTATACTGTTTCACGTCTTATTCCGTTCCCTGTTCAGTTCCCGTTTGTTCCATTCTCGTTCCATCCCCAATCCTATGTTAATATATAAATTTTAGAATCAGATAGGAATAATTAAGCCATTAGATATCTTATTATGGTGATAGTTTATTGCTAAAGAAATAGGTATTACAAACTATTAACACGATTAGTGGGTGAATAACGAATGTCCCTATATTATTTTAACAAACGAATATGCATCTAAGTAAAATAAAGTAGATGAATAAATAGATTTACAAATATATTGACAACTAGTCCGCGTAGTGTAGCTGGCATTGCCGCGTGTCGTAGCTTACCGTAATTGATTTGTAAACATGTGCTGCAGCCCCACTCCCTGGGGCGCACGTTATAGATTTTTATTGAAATCCAATTTGCCTATAATTCAGCTGGATGTTAGGAACAAGTAAATAACAAAACTGGATTTCACCTGGAAAATTATTTCAATATACCAAATTTGAAGATTTTGACGTAATTTTTAAAATCTCACAATATGTGATAGCAACAGGGAAGACCCTACAAAAGTGCTGACAGCAGGTTATAGGACTTGCCACACACACGCACGCACGCGCGCGCGCACACACACACACACATACGCAAACACACACACACACATACAAATATACAAACGTACACACAAGTAACAACGAGTTTAAAACGGTGTATAGTAGACATATATATATATATGTACCTTTGTATGTATGTATATGCATGTATATATGTGTGTGTGTGTGTGAGAGAGATAGAGAGAGAGAGAGAAAGAGTATTTCTTTGCGATGGAGAGCAGAAAAGTCACCTCCCCACTCTCTCCTTAAAGCTACGTATAAGTCCTGGTGTCGATTTGCTCGACTAAAGACGGTGCTCCAGCATGGCGGCAGTCAAATGACTGAAACAAGATAAAAAACAAAAAAAGAAAGAGAGCCATAAATATTGCCAGATAAATATTTAAAGGAATATCTACACGCCCTCTCTAGAATTGCTCCTTCAGTTGGAACTCCTGCCTCTACATTTGGTACATTGCTAATGGCAGATGAAGAAGCTTTGACGTGTGAGGTTTCCAATATTTCTGCGAGCACGTCACTCCGATCTCCGATTTCCTTACGTTTCATGTACAAGGCTGAGGACTCTAGCAACTATACACGTATGTATAGAAGTGCTTATGCATGTGTTAGTGGGTGTGTATAAACGAAGGCGCGAAGCTTAGGGGTTGGGGTATTCGGCTCGCGATTGTAAGAACGTGGGTTCGAGTCCTAGCAGCGCGTTGTGTCCTTGAATAAGACCCTTTATTTCACCCTTCTTCCAGACCACTCTCCTGGCAAAAATGAGTAGTGCCAGTATGTCGAAGGGCCGGCCTTGTCACGTTCTGTGCCGGGCTGAATCTCTCTGTGAACTACGTTAAGAGTACGCGTGTCTGTTGAGTGCTCAGCCACTTGCTCGTTAATGTCACGAGCAAGGTGTTCTGTTGACCGGGTCAGCTCGAACGCACGTCGTCGTAACCGACGGAGTGCCAGGTTTATGAGTTTATACATACATGATTAATATGCATTACTCTGTAAGGAGCAGAGGGCCGGCTTTCCAGTTTCTCTGCTGTATAGCTTTCTCCATAGAGGCGGGAGCCGGTCCATTGCAAGGCTACCCATTTTTACCAGATCATTAAAGTGGAATAACGTGAAATGAAGGGGTTTGCTCAAGGACACAACGCGTTACCCAATCCAGGAATCGAAACCACAATTCTTCGATCATGTGTACAACAACCTAACCACTTAGCATGCGCCTTCAAATATATACACACATGCATATATATACACACACACACACACACAAACAAATATATATATATATATATTCTTTTATTCTTTTACTTGTTTCAGTCATTTGATTGCGGCCATACGGGAGCACCACCTTAAAGGGTTTTAATCGAAGAAGAAATCGACCTCAAGACATATTCTTTGTAACCGTAGTACTTGTTCTATTCTATCGGTCTCTTTTGCCGTATCACTAGCTTGCAGGAACATAAACACACCAGCTTTCGATTGCCAAGCGATAGCTGGTGGATAAACAGACACACACACACACACACACACACACACACACACACACACGTATATATATATATATATATATATATATATATATATATATATATATATATAATAGTTAATATATTGTATGGAATACAGCTGGTAGTTTGCTGGCAAAGCATGTTCACTGGCTCAGGGTTCGTTGGGTATTTGATTAAGGAGATAGACGGGAAGATATGAGACAAATCTATACTGAGCGATACGCCTAAACCAGTTGTACAATATTCCACTCGCGAATGATTGGTGTTAGACGGGGCGAGACGATTGTAGTGATCAATGCCGATTCTCGTATCTTCCACCTTCCGTATCTCTCATTAATTATAACAATTATATATATATATATATATATATATATAATATATATATATATATATATATATATATATATATATATATATATATGTATGTATGTATATATTATGTATGTATGTGTAGATCAGAAAACATACTATAAACACAAAATGAACGATCATATTCTACTAGGAGCTCTAAATTCACCAATAGCAGTCATTTATCTAAGACAGACAGGCAGACAGACAGACGGGCAGACTGATAGGCAGGCAGGCAGGCAGGCAGGCAGGCAGACAGACAGACAGGCAGACAGACAGACAGACAGACAGACAGAAAGATAGATAGATAGATAGATAGATAGATAGATAGATAGTAGATAGATAGATAGATAGATAAATAGTTAGATAGATAGATAGATAGATAGATAGAGTGACTGCTTATTTCTGAGATAAGTCAAACGATAGACACCGCTGACGAGAGCTCATTAAGGTTCGAAAATCGTTTGCGGTTATTCATATTTTTTCAATATACGTTGAAAGAGTTTAAAGTTGCCACGTCACATTTCTTCTACGTAGTTTTACATATATTATATATATACTTTGATAATGTGTGGACTGGGATATCGGTTGATGCTGGGTGTGGAGTTTTTATTTTACTAGTTACAAATAATCCATGTGTTAGGAGATAGAAGCCAAATAAAATGAGAGACATTTATAACTTATCAACGAGCAATACGTGTTCAAGTGGTGCCATACCATTTTAGAATCGCAAACTTTGTCGGAATCACATTTGACCAAATGGAATAGTCATTTCTTATATTGCTCAACACACGCTTCGATAAATGTTTCTTAAAGAATGCCCTCTGCTAATCGCAATACACATAGCAATGCTCCTATGTAATCAAATGCGCTAAAAAAATTCGTATTTAATCACAGCACATTAAACATTCTCACAGACTAATCAGAATTTACAGAATAGAATTCCTTATGAATCTATTTGCATTTATAAAAGAATGTTCTGAACCCAAAAACTAAATCAAAGCACATTTTTCTGTATAACTGAGATGAAACATAAGGATTCATACGAAATATGAACTCGTTCTTTTTTTATATACTACGCCAAGCTTCCATTTTTTTCTTTTAACTGATCCACTATTGTACAGCAAACATTAAGATGTTCTTATTTCCACTGTAGACAGATCTAAAAATGGAGAACAGACGACATTTTGAATCATGCAGTTAAGAAATCTGAATTTTAAAATAACACCAAAGCCTCACAGCAATGATATAACTTGTACGTTGTTGAAGGAACCTATCGCTTCTCATTCTTAGATTCCGATCTACTTCACATGTAGCCACTTAACATATCTCAGACATTTTTCTTTGTTAGCACAGAGTGTGATGAAAACAAAATAATCATTGAACACACTCTCTCTCTCTTGCAACACTAATACATTACAATTTGCCGAGGTATGTTAATTTATATATAGATACATATATATAAACATACATATACACATACACATACGTATATACATATATATATATATACATATACATATATATATACATATATATATACATATATATATATATATATATATATATATATATATATATATATATGTATATATACATATATATATATATATATGTATATATATATATATATATATATATATATATATATATTTATATGTACATGTATGTATCTAATATATATTGATATTGTATTGTTTGACGTACTCATCTATATGTACGTGTGTTGTTGAGGCATGTTTGTGTGTGTTTGTGTGTCATTCTACGTTTCTAATTGTTTTGATGCGGATGATTTCTTATATCTTTCAAGATTTTGTATATTTTAATATTAGATACCCGACAACATCTAATATCAACTGTAGGCAGTGATCACGATTAAATGCTGCGAAAGAAAAAAAAAGACAAGCTCAGAAATGATTTATTTAAGTTAAACCAAATCTAACTTCCAATATCTTTAATGAAAACTTAA
The DNA here is from genome assembly GCF_006345805.1 of Octopus sinensis. Classification (NCBI taxonomy): domain Eukaryota; kingdom Metazoa; phylum Mollusca; class Cephalopoda; order Octopoda; family Octopodidae; genus Octopus; species Octopus sinensis. The sequence continues at coordinate 46,571,839 of NC_043013.1, read as the reverse complement.
ATTATTGCAACAATCAAAACGAAAGTTTTTGGATAATTTTTTTCTGCTTCCCCAAGAAGCATATTTGTGATTATAATATAATCAATATTTCAACGACATGAGTTCATTTAACTATTTAATTAATTTCAATAAATATATTCTGGAACAAATACTGAACAGAAATTCTAATTTTAATGTTTTCTGCAACTTACAAACACACAAAAAAAAAAAATTAATAAAATTAAAATCAAACACGTAGTTTCGGCAAAGTCAGAAATTTCATATTATATAAAAATATCCAATTGGACAGTTATTCATCAATGTTTAATTTCGTTTCTCACCGCCCTCCCCCTAGTTGTCACCCCACCACTACAACCACCACCAACACCATCACTGCCATATTTGGTGTTCCGTTTGGATTTTGCTTGTTTTGTTTTTGTTTGTTTCACTTTTTTTTATTTGTTATTGTTATTGTCTAATTTTTATTTATCTTTTTTGATTATTTGATCAAAGCGTCTTCATATGACTGGTGATTTATTAGATAAGGTTTTCAACTCAATCTCCCCAGACCTATCAGTTTAATGGTACAATAAGTAGTTTCACACGGCAATTGCATATCCAAGTAAACCATCGTAGCTTTTAAGAATTCTAAGCATTTCGATGTTGTGATTATTTCTTAATAACTATCTACCCTTATAGCATATATATACATATATATATATGAATATATATATATATATGATATATATATGAATATATTATTATATATTTATACATATATATATGTGTGTATGTGTGTATGTATATATATGTATATATATATATATATATATATATATATATACATATATATATACTACATATATATATAATTTACATACATATGAATATATACGTGTGTGTGTATGTGGTATATATATATATATATATATATATATACATATATATATATATATATATATATAATATATATATATATATATGAAAATATTTATCATTTATATATTTATATATATGTATATATATATAGATATGTATATACGTATATAATTATGTATATCTGTGGATGTGTGTGTGGGGGGAAGTGTATGTGCGTGTAACGGATATGTTTATATATAATTATGTATCTAGTTATCTTTCAGTACAGATGTGCTGACAAATCTGGAAATATATTTTGATGTACGAAAATCCATGTAAATATTTAGCGCAATCATATAAAACGTCTTTTTAATTGAAATACGTATGGAACTTTAAATTATGGGTTTGAGATACGAAATATATTCGCAAAATAAATGCCGGGGTCCAGACGATATGGTTGATCGACTTGCTAGAAACAGCAGTCAAATATCACTCAAGTCATACATTTATTTCCCCCTCTTATTAAAAGAAAGCCACACTGAATATACTACATCTAAATGAAAGACGGGATGGTCATGGTTGTAATGGCTTTGATCATTGGTCTGTTCCAGCAGAGCTAACTCGGGGGATAAACATAAGCGCAGAGAGGGCTGTGCGGTAATAAGCTTGGTCGATTCTGGGTTCAGTCCCACTGAATGGCACCTTGGGCAAGTGTCTTCTACTACAGCCTCGGGCCGAATAAAGATTTGTGAGTGGATTTGGTCGACGAAAACTGAAAGAAGCCCGTTGAATGTGTGTGAGTGTGTGTGTGTATGTGTGTGTGTGTGTATGTGTGTGTCTTTGTGTTTGTCAAGCACCACCACCACCATTTGACAACCTGCATTGGTGTCTTCACATCCCTGTAACTTAGTGGCTCGGCAAAATAACCGACAGATTAAGTACCAAGGTCGATTCACTCAACAAAAAATTCTTCGAGGCGGTGCCCCAGCATGGGCACTGAAATATGCAAAATGTATATTCTTGAGACGTGTGCTCTGGAGTAAAGTTTTAATCGTGAAACAGGAGTTCAAATTTGCGTTAAGCATTCATTAATTACATAGCAGTAAGAGAAGGGGGGCCGTTTAATCATTCAAATTCATCGGGTCATCTACAATAAAGAGAATCGTAGTGTGCGTCTGTGTCTGTGTGCATGTGTGTGTGTGTGGTGTGTGTGTACGTGAGTTTATGTGTGTGTGTGTGTGCCATATGCATATAGCGTGTATGCGTTCAGTCCCGGAATCTTAAATAGAGAATCCCTGGAATGTTTTACATCTCATCACTGCTTTTCTAATCGACTGTATTTGGAGAAGGCAAATTATTTTGTTTCGTTTCTGTTTCGAAAACTCCAGCTATTCTAGGCTTCTCTTGCGAATCTGGAGCTACATGGGTCAGTGCACCATTGGTAACATGCACAAATGAAAACCTATAGCCTAAATATAAGCATGGCAAGTTTCACATTAATCCTCCACAGATGTCCCCCTTTTCTCGAATTCACAACGAGACATTAACATCTGCCAGGCTGATAACCTCTACAGCAGTGCATGGCTTCTACTTCCTGTCCCATATAACAATAGCTGGCCTATTCTGTTTACGCCAAGTCCAGTTTTTATAGGCATGCTTCACAAGTATTTATTATTTGTGAAATTGTGGATATTTCTGCTTCTGGTGTGCTGTTGGTATGGCAGTCAGGACACTCCTTTCTTCCGTATAGCATTATAGACGCTTTTAACGATAATCTCTTGCCTCGTACTATCTCGCAGGCAATTTTGGATAAAATGGATCTTCTACACTAATATGGCACAGTCGACTTTTTCTGTCACGACGTGCAGGTCTGGAGGCATCATTATTTCTCTTGTTGATCAGATATTTAGAAGCTATCTCACTGTCCCTGGATAGCAAAGCTTATGCAAATGCGTACACGTTTAAATGAGATATGATGGATCTGTCACAGGTCGAAGAGAGTCTATTACTACTGTTGATATCCTCTGGCCCAGTGGTGCTCAAAAGGGTCCATATGGCCCTCGGGGGGTCCTTATAAGATTTTGTTGTTAAAATTTACTTGCAATAAAATGATTATATATTTATTTACTACCCACAAGGGGCTAAACACAGAGCGGACAAACAAGGACAGACAAACGGATTAAGCCGATTACATCGACCCCAGTGCGTAACTAGTACTTAATTTATCGACCCCAAAACGATGAAAGGCAAAGTCGACCTCGGCGGAATTTGAACCCAGAACGTAGCGGCAGACGAAATACGGCTACGCATTTCGCCCAGCGTGCTAACGATTCTGTCAGCTCGCCGCCCAATAAACTGATTGTACTTCAGCCCAATAATACTTCAACAATACACAAAATGTCTTAACAGTTTCTTTTATACAATTCCTAATATTATTAAGGTATAAAAATATAGGATTTTTTTGCAACAGGAATCAGAGGGGTCCCTAGTTTAAAAATGATTGGGAACTGCTGCTCTAGTTCGTTGGATATGTACTCACGTGTACTTCCTGTCAGTATACTCCTTACTCTTTTACTCTTTTACTTGTTTCAGTCATTTGACTGCGGCCGTGCTGGAGCACCGTCTTTAGTCGAGCAAATCGACCCCAGGACTTATTGTTTTGTAAGCCTAGTACTTATTCTATCGGTATTTTTGCCCAACCGCTAAGTTACGAGAACGTAAACACACCAGCATCGGTTGTCAAGCGATGTAGCGGGGACAAACACAGGCACACAAACACACACACATATACATATATACGATGGGCTTCTTTCAGTTTCCGTCTACTAAATCCACTCACAAGGCATTGGTCGGCCCGAGGCTATAATAGGAGACACTTGCCCAAGGTGCCATGCAGTGGGACTGAACCCGGAACCATATGGTTGGTAAGCAAGCTACTTACCACACAGCCACTCCTGATGAATATTTCTCCAAACCTCTATGAAAGTAGGTAAGTCGAGCCACCCACGATACACATGGAACAGCTGCACACTCATGCTGCTTGTTCAGAAGTTCTTCGCCTTATCACGTTTTGGTTTTAGCGGTCGAGTATACTTATGATATATTAATTTTTCCCTTTACTGTTCAGTGAGTGTTATCTAAGCGACACGATGTGGCACTCGTAGGATGATCTTATTTCTCTGCCTCCGTTCTTATTTTTTACTTTGATCTTGTCAGTGTTTCTGTTGTGGGTGTTACAAGTCCTTGTTAGTATCTTCCTAGAAGGCGGCGAGCCGGCAGAAACGTTAGCACGCCGGACGAAATGCGTAGCCGTATTTCGTCTGTCGTTACGTTCTGAGTTCAAATTCCGCAGAGGTCAACTTTGCCTTTCATCATTTCGGGGTCGATAAATTAAGTACCAGTTACGCACTGGGGTCGATGTTATCGACTTAATCCCTTTGTCTGTCCTTGTTTGTCCCCTCTATGTTTAGCCCCTTGTGGGCAATAAAGAAATACGTATCTTCCTAGTCCAAATGATCAAATTGCGGATTTCTTCAAGTGTCCAGTCTTGAAATCCCAGCGTTGGGTACCAGCAGTGTGAGTACTAGCAGTGTGCAATCTACTGGAGTATATTTGGGGACATTCAAGCTTTTCTCAGAAAACCAATGTGCGCAACATTCTCGTCGGTTGGTGTTCATAGTCCTTGTTTGGCCTATAACCATTCTTGTTTGACTGTTAGATACAAACAGTTATCTGAGCAAACCCCATATTATTATGACCAGCTCCAATCGTCTTTTAATGTTATCACTTGAACACAATTTAATGTCATTAAAAAGAGTTGAGGATGACATTAATTTGTCTCTTCCCTACAGCTCGTATCATGTAAGCTTTTGCATTTCCCAACAGGTTTGCCAAGGGATTCACTACTAGGAATAGAAGCATTACATATAAGCCATCAATATCCCTGTTGGTAGCCTAATTCTTTCAATAACTATGGCCCAGTGGTTAGGACAGTGGACTCGCGGTCGTAGGATCGCGGTTTCGATTCCCAGAGCGGGTGTTGTGGGTGTTTATTGAGCGAAAACACATAAAACTCCACGAGGCTCCAACAGGCGATTTCTGCTGTACTCTTTCACCACAAATTTCTCTCACTCTTTCTTCTGTTGGCCTGCTCGCTTAGCCAGCAGGATGGCGTCATTTGAAGGCTAAAACAATGCGAAGTGCATTGTAACCAACGATGTGTAGCAACATCTGATAGCCTGGTCGGTCACGTGACGTGAAGTGAAGTGACAAGCCATGGTTTTTATCAATAGCTCTGTAAACCATGTTGTTGTCAGTCCCTTAATGGGCATCGACCAAAGCAGTTGAAACTTTAGCAAGGTGACTGTAGTATCAACGCCTGTAGTACAGAGTGAAGCGCCTTCTCATCGTATACGCATACAGACAGACAGCTTCCTAAAGAACGGTTACGATCTGCTTTCTTTCCTCCTGCCGGCTCATCAGTAATCGTATTGCTTTTTGTAGTTATCCTGAAGGAGGAGGAGGAGACCCCCTTCGGTCATGAATGACCATGGGATTGCACCTAGAAAGTTACCTTCCGAGGCACAAGTCCGGGCAAGATTGTTTATAGAAGACCAGCAGTTGCCCATGCATACCAGCCTCCCCTCTCCGCGCCACTGATGTTATCCAGGGGAAAGGCAAAGGCCGATACGGCTTGGCACCAGTCACGTCGCAACTCATTTCTACAGCTGAGTGAACTGGAGCAACGTGGAATAAAGTGTTTTGCTCAAGAACACAACACACAGCCCGGTCCGAGAATCGAACTCACAACCTCACAACCTCACAATCGAACTCACAACCTCAGGAACGTGTTCCTGAAGGAACACGTTGAAGTAAAATGTGTGTAAGTTATACATTACAGTCAAGCACGTTTGTTGCCTGAAGTTTCTGGCCGTCTGCCCCTCCTGGTGTTCAGGTACTGGTATTGAATGTACAACAGGCAACCAATCTGATACATGGGTTTCATCTTTCAGCGTTCCTCGGAACAAGTTGATGAAGATCTGCCCAGAAGAACATGAGCTTTTCGCACCAACAATCAATTCTCAGGTCTCCGAAATGATTTTCTCCTCGGTAGCTTTACAACGACCGTCAAAAAGGGACTTCACGGGTTGTATATATATTTGTAGGAAAACGTTGACACAGTAATCACTCCGTAGCTCATTTACCTACATTCCATCGGTAGCTGTGTTGTTTGTTTACATTAAAATCCCACCGCAAAAATATTCAAAATCATTCAGAGGAGGGACTTTTATGACCTTGATAGTATAGCTTTTCTGGGTCATCTGTGGACATAAAAGCCTTAGTTTCTCATCTTATTCATAATAGTTCCTTTGTGTGTGTGTGTGTGTGTGTGTGTGTGTGTGTTATTTTTTGCTTGTTTTCACAGCAACATGATAGCACAGAAATTCATTCGTATTAGCTCATACATACTGTTTAATTGTGTGCAATGGTTCAATGTTTAGAACGTTGGGCTTACGATCATGAGGTACTGAGTTCGATTCCTGGACCGGGCTCTCTGTTGTGTTTTTGAGCAAGATACTTTATTTCACGCTGCTCCAGTTCATTCAGCAGGTGCCAAGCTGTATCGGCCTTTGCCTTTCCCTTGGACAAAATAGGTGGCGTGGAGAGGAGAGGCTTGTATGCATGGGTAACTGCTGGTCTTCCATAAACAACCTTGCCCGGACTTGTGCCTCGGAGGGTAACATTCTAGTTACAATTCCATGGTCATTCATGACCGAAGGGGTGTCTTTAGCCCTTCTTCTAATCATTACACATAACTGATATCATTTTATACGCTTCGTATATCTATATCTTATAGACATGTGTGTTGTGTGTGTTTATGCACGTGTATGAATGTAGGTAGGCAGGTACGTCCGAATGAATGTATACATGTATGTGTGTGTGTGTGTGTGTGTATTTTGTGCACATGTATGTATGTAGGTAGGTAGGCAGGTACGTCCGAATGAATGTATACATGTATGTGTGTGTGTGTGTGTGTGTATTTTGTGCACATGTATGTATGTAGGTAGGTAGCAGGTACGTCCGAATGAATGTATACATGTATGTGTGTGTGGTGTGTGTGTGTGTATTTTGTGCACATGTATGTATGTAGGTAGGTAGGCAGGTACGTCCGAATGAATGTATACATGTATGTGTGTGTGTGTGTGTGTGTGTATTTTGTGCACATGTATGTATGTAGGTAGGTAGGCAGGTACGTCCGAATGAATGTATACATGTATGTGTGTGTGTGTGTGCGTGTGTGTGTGTGTGCGTGTGTGTGTGTGGATAAATATGTATGTGTGTGTGTATCTGTATATGTGAGCGTGTAGATAGTTCAAGTGGAAGTCCTTGGTGACGTGGTTGATGAGGGTTTTCTGTCCATTGAAGCAATCAACAGTCACGAACTATATAAGTGGTCATGACAAAGGATTAAGGTCCCCATGGGGGGGGGGGAACCCAAGGCATCGCCCATTGTGTCAGGCTCGTGGCACTGCATTTGATCACGGACGTTGGATTGTCTCTAGTTTTGTTTATAGACTGAATTAGTATGAAACCAGAAAGACCCCCCCCCTCCGCCGTTGGAATTTACACGTCATCTATGCAGTCTCTATGTATGTATGTATGTAGTATGTATGTATGTATGTATGTTTGTATGTATGTGTGTATGTGTGTATGCATGCATGATGCATGTATGTATGTATGTCTGTATGTGTGTCTGTATGTGTGTATATATGTATGTATGTCTGTGTGTGCATGCATGTTTGTATGTATGTATGTGTGTATGCATGTATGTATGTATGTGTATGCATGCATGTTTGTATATATATATGTATGTATGTTTGTATGTATGCATATGTATGTATGTATGTATATGTATGTATGTATGTATGTATGTATGTATGTATGTATGTATGTATGTATGCATGTATTGTTGTAGTCGTATATGATCCGTATATCTGTTTAACTCTTTCTTCCTTTCCTCTCTCTCTCTCTCTCTCCTTCTTATATATATGTGTGTGAGAGTCCAATCATATATATATATATATATATATATATATATTTATTATATGTAGAGCGCGCGTGAGAAAGAGAGAGAGAAAAAGAGAGAGCAGCGTGCGATGGCATGTGGTAAAAAGCTTGCTTTCCAACCTCAAGGTCCCGAGTCCAGTCCAACTCTGTGGTGTGTGGCATCTTAGGCAATGTCTTCTACCATAGCCTCAGGCCGACCAAAGCCTTCTTAATGCATTTAGTAGACGAAAACTGAAAGAAGCCCATCGTATACACATACACACACACTCACGCCCACACACAGGTATGTGTGTGTATGTATGTATGTATGTATGTATGTAAGTATAAAAACTATAAACAACAAGCAATCTTAAGCAATCTTTGGATGATTCAGTGTCATACTATTTAGCCCCTTGTTGTGGTTGTTTTATTGTTTAACCCCCAGTTTCGCCATCCGTGAGCAGAGCCATGATCGGTAACACTCCTACCGTGATCATCCCATTTATTTTCCTTTCGGAGTATAGTAAAGTGCATTGAGATACAATATTCAAAATGTCGTTCGTCTTCTGATATTCAAACGTGATTTGGAGCAAATATCTGTTTGTTATGTCTAACTGATCATGTAACTAAATAGAAGCTGCACGGCAAATTCACTGTCATGTTGTGTTAGCTGGTAAAATAAAGATAAGGGTTCAGTCCTTGACCAAGCCCCGCGCTTCCAAATTTTCAATTTGTACCTTCTCAATAAACTCTCTCTTCTCCACCTCCTCCTCATCCTCCTCCTCTCTCTTCCTGTTGACTTTCACCCTCTTCCAGACCCTCCTTCTATCCATTTCCTTAACTTTCCCTTCTCTTCTTCCAAATCTCTCTACTTTTTTTTTATTCTCTCTTCCTCCATCTTTCTTGCTCCCTCTTTCAGCTTTAATCTTTCTACAAATCTTTCTTACTTTTTCTCCCTCTCTGCCCTCTTCCCTTTTCCTTCTCTCTCTCTCTCTCCCTTTCTGCCCTTTTCCCTTTTCCTTCTCTCTCTCTCTTTCTCTCCCTCTCTGCCCTTTTCCCTTTTCCTTCTCTCTCTCTCTTTCTTCCCCTCTCCCCCTCCCTCTCTCTCACTGTTTCTCTCAATGTGGCTTTTTCTCCCTCTCTCTCGCCCGCTCTCTCTTTCTCTTTCGCCTTCCCCCTTTCTTTTTCTTACTATATTTCTCCCATCCCCTTCATCCCTTTCTCTCCCTCTATCTCTTTCATCCTCTCTCTCCCTCCTCTCATTCCGTCTGACTCTCTTTTTCTCTTTCTCTTTTTCTCTTTCTTTTTGCCTTCTTTTTTTCTTGTTTCCCCTGTTATTTTTCTCTCTCCCCCTTCATCCTTATCTCTCCCTCTATCTCTTCCCCTCTCTCTCTCTCATACTGCCTGTCTATCTGTCTATCTGTCTATCTACATCTTTCTCTCTCTCTCTCTCTCTCTCTCTCTCTATACCTCTCTCTCTCTACCTCTCTCTCTCTCTCTCTCCCTCTTCAAAGCAATAAGCAATCTCTCATTCTATCATTCCGTATTTCTTTCCTTATTGACTCTCAAATTTTTTATATACTCTTTGAAAATTTTCTGTGAGCTATAGTCATTATTCGGACAATAAAAGAGTTCTCATGTTTAATTTTTAGCTTTCTCACATAGTGTTTGCTTAACATAAAAGTTTACATTTTTTTTCTTTATACGTTTTTGTAATTTTTGTTCTTACCATTTGTTTTGTAACGTTTTCTGAAATTTGTTTCTAAAATTTTTATTCCAAAAATTTCCAGCTTCCATTTGACGAAGATTTTGAACAATAATCTCGGTGCTAAATTTTGTCAAGAAATTAAAATGGAAGGTGTTTGAAGAGAAAGAGGAGAGACAGAGACAGAAACAGAGAGTGAGAGCGCCAAAGAGACAGAAAGGCAGAGAGAGAAAGAGAGAGAGGGGGGGATAAAAAAACAGGTGAGAGAAATCGAGATGAACAGAAGACTAATAAGTTCTTTTTCTCGCTTTTCTCAATTCTTCTCATAAGTATCGTTTCTCACACTCTCTCATTTTCTTTCTCTTCCGGTCCACCTCCCATCTCATTTCCTGTGTTTCTTATAAAATACATACATACATACATACATACACATACATAGACACACACATATGTGTATATGTGTGTGTGTGTTGTGTGACTATGTATGTGTATCATGTATGCCTGTATGTATATATATACATATATATATATGTATATATATATGTATATATATATATATGTATATATATATGTATATATATATGTATATATATATATATGTATATATGTATGTATATAATATATATATGTGTATATATATATATGTATGTATATATATATGGGTGTACGTGTGTGTATTATTTCCCATTCTCACCCTATGCCTACCTATCTATCTGTCTATATCCGTGCCCCTCCCCTCTGACTCTACTTAGCCGACCTATAAGCTAGTTAAAGAGATCTTGTCTCTTGTGTCCACACCACACATAGGCACACTCCTTCTCACCCCCTATCCACCACACCACCCTATTTCTCTCTCTCTCTCTCTTTCTCTCTTTCTCTTTCTCTCCCCCCTCCCTCTATCTCTCTTTTCCTATCTCTTCCTTCCCCCCCACCTCCTTCTCAAGTATGTTCTATAACGATACAACAGCGAATATATGAAATTTCGCCTTTCACAGAAATCACGCACTTTGTCGTCCGTAAAGAAAACTAGATTGTGAAAAAAAAAAAAACAGTATTTTCAATATTTTAAGAAAAAATGCGTTTGTTAAGAATCGTGATAAGAGAACGTGGATAGAAATTGGAGGGGGGTGTTTTTATATTTTTTTTACTTTTTTGTTGTGAATTAAAAAAAATATGAATTTTTAAAAAGAAAATTAGAAATGATCAATCCAGTGGTAGAAAATTGAAATCTAAAGAAAATGGGAGTTTTGCTCAGTGCTTCAAATCTCTTTGTTCTTAAATTCCAAACATCAAAGGATTTGAACATTGATTTTGACAGAAAAAAAAAACATTCATCATTTATGAATCGTGGAAAATAGACAGATTTAAAATAAAATTTGAAAAAAATTATCTGAAAGTGAAAGAGTGTAGGGGTGGATATATATGCGAGGGTGTGTGTGTGAAATAGAAGAAAAAATAACATACATATACAATGGGTAAAAATTTTGAAATATAGTAAATATATAGCAGAGCTGGGGGTGGGTGGGTGGGAGGTGGAGATGAGAGTGGTAGGAAGAGAAACAATAAGGAATAGATAAAATGAGAGAGTAATAGAGAGAGAGTGAGTGAGAGAGGAAGGAATGAGAAGCAGGGGGGAGAGAGAGAAAGGGAGAGTGAGAGAACGTGTGGTAAGAAAACTTATAAAGACAAAACTGATGAAAGACAAAAGAAGAAATATGATAAAAGATAAAATATGGTAAGAATTAATAGTGTGAGGGTGGGGGGGTAGAGGCTGTGTGGAGAGGAAGGAGGGAGGGAGGCTGTGCGGAGAGGAAGGAGGAAATATAAAGAAGAGAAACGGAGAAAATGATCGGAAAGTAATATTGATCAGTTCTTTGGGGGGGAAAGATAAGTGACAAAGAATTAGTGGCGATGACGGTGGTGGTGGCGGTGGGAGGGGAGGGGGTGAGGATAGGGGAGAGCGTGAGGGGGAAGGGTAGAGGACATGGGATCATGTGGGGGAGGAGGCGGAAGATTAGACTTTATTGAGATGACAGTGAAAAAAAAAAATTATATATATATATATATAGTGTGAGAAGAAATAAAACAGCGAAAGTGATATAGGAAGACAAAAGAGGGGGGGTAGAGGAAGGAATGGTAGAGTGGGGGGAGGAGAAAGAAAGACGAAGAAGAAGAAGAAGAGAGAAAGAAATGAGAGGGGGGTGGGGAATAAGGGCATGGCTGAGAAAAAAAAAAAACAGAAATAGCGTATATGGTGAGTGTGAGGTCAGTAGAGAGTACCCCCTATATTTCATGTCTTCTGTTTTAAGTATGCGCTCGTTTGTTGTACTTGTAAATATATTGATGTGTGTGTGTGTGTGTGTGTGTGTGTGTGTGTGTGTGTGTGTGTGAATGTGTGTGTGTGTGTGTGTGTGTGAGAGAGTATGTGCTTCAGTGTTGGTTATGTGTGTGTTTTGGATGTTGTGACTGGGTGGCTTTGTTAATTTAAGATATATGTGTATGTGTGTATGTATGTATGTATGTATGTATGTATGTATGTATGTATTATGTATTAATGCATGTAGTATGTATGTTATGTATGTGTGTCATGATATGTATGCATGTATGTTTGTATGTGTGTATGTGTGTATGTATGTATGTATGTATGTATGTTATGTATGTATGTATGTATGTATTATGTATGTGTGTATGTATGTAAATGTATGTATGTGTGTTTGTGTATGTATGCATGTTTTATGTATGTGTGTATGTGTGTATGTATGTATGGTATGTATGTATGTGTGTATGTATGTATGTATGTCCTGTATGTATGTATGTTTTTTTGATTGTATGTATGTATGCATTTATGTATGTATGCATGTACGTATGTATGTATGTATGTATGTATGTATTATGTATGTATGTATGTGTGTATGTTTGTTTGTATGTATGTATGTATGTATGTATGTGTATATGTATGTATGTATGTATGTATGCGTCTATGTATGTATGCATGCATATGAATGTATGAGAGTCTTTGTGTGTGTATGTATATTTTTGTGTGTGGCGAATATGTTCTTTTAAAGTACATTTGTGTGAGAAGGAGAGAGAAAGAGGGGGAGAGAGAAAGAGGGAGAGAGAGCGAGAAAGAGGGGGAGAGAGAGTTTGTGTGTCAGCGTTTGTGTATGGATGCTTGTCGGTGTATGGATGGACATTAGCAGTACGGTGTGACTGTGTGGTAAAAAGTTAGCTTCCCAAACACATGGTTCTGGGTTTAGTCTCACTGTTTGGCACCTTGGGCAAGTGTCATTTACTGATCCCTTCTCAGCTACCCTTTCTGAGTCCAAAAGTAGTCAGGTAAGATATTATATACGAAGCATCATGCACTACCATAACCGAGCCTCACACAATCCCCTAAATTCTTTGTTTCTTGGGACCTTATTTTGTTATGTTGCACTCCGAGTTACCCACCCAAGGCAGCTCAATTCAACAAGTAAGACTTGCTCTTTTGTCTAGTCAAGCCGTGAGTGTGTGTGTGTGTGTGTGTGTGTGCGTGTGCGTGTGCGTGTGTGTGTGTGTGGGGGGGGGGGTTTAGCATACTTAATTACTTAATACCTTCCAGATCCTCATTTTTTTTCAGTGTCCTAAACTACTGTCACGCAATTTGACTTGGATAGTCACCTCGCTGTGGTAAACTGTAAACCCGTATCTTTACGGATAGAATAATTCCAAATTAAGTATCTACTGCATTGACCGGATTTAGGAATCGTCGGACGAATGTAGTTTTGAGATGACTGTCTTATTCCATCGTAAACTCATTTCAGTCTCGTCTTTGTTTTTACCTCAATAAAGATGCATGTCATGTGGACAGCCTTTCATGGGAAGTATTTCTACGCCTGTTTCTCAATGATACCTCTTGTATAGATCATAAATAATCCTAAAGTTATTCGTGTTCAACGCGATGGTTGTGATCGGGAAAATATGGGCGATGTTCAATTCAACTTTGAATCGTTGGTTGATATTCCTCCTGTTGAAAATAGCAAAACGGTCTCTCCATTACTGTAGATGCTCGCATCACCTGTTCTTTTTCCTTTTGTTTTTTTTTTTGTTTTTGTTTTTTTCAGGTCTTCTTATCTCCCTATAACAATAGATTGCTTACAACACAATCTCAGAATTATCTTGCACTTTTTTTAACCTATTCATTTTTTTCTTTTTCACCTATGTTCCACAAGGTTCGTCTGTTTAGTGTATATTTTCATTTTGCTAAAGACCAAGCATATTAGGAATTAGTTATCGGATTATCTAAAAACCTATAGCTAGGGCATCAGTTAGTGCCAGACAGACTTTTCTCTAAATCTTTTAGTTCACTCACATGATAAACAATGGGCCTTGTTTCAGACACAAGTGTACTTCAAGATAATGTGTCAGTTGACCATTCATGCCTTTGGTACACACGCTATTGTCATATAGTGCCTGTATAATTCGACCGAGATTGTGCTCTGTAACTCTTACTTTTATCATTTCCTATGCGGTCTTCCTGCACATCGGATCTGAAACATCTTCAAAGTTGAAATTGAAATGTAAAAGCACTTGACGATTTTTGGCTCTTTTCAATTGCATGTCTGTCAACGAAAACGGTGCCAACCGTCTAAAGCAGCTAACTTCCATCGCTTCTTCGGTCTTACTCGTATTTCTGTCGGGAAGGATTTTACTGGACACTTTACTCAGTATTGCGACAATATTATATCCATTATAATTACACTCCTCCTAATTTTAGTACTTCAACTCTGCTACAACTATTATGTACCGGGAGTTTTTGACTAAGGCCCATGTTGCCTGTCTTTTCAACGAGTGGTTGAATAGGGTATATGCTATTGCACGCCCATTTATTGCAAAATTCTGTCGATGTTTATGTTCTCGCCCGTTCCATTCCACAAGACCATACTTTACTGTAATATCTGGCCAGTTCATTTTGCATTGGTCTTCTACTTTACAGCTAAAATATCCAATGATCATGTAAGAATTGTTCCATGATAACATTTATTTTTCTTTGTGGATCATCAAACAAGTCATATGACATTTTGCCGTTGTAACTTGCAACTGGGAAATATATTTGGAGAATGCTTACCATTCTATCTTCTGTAGCGAAAGAGACATTCATTAATATCTTTAAGTCATAGAATTCGACGTTAATTTTTTAAGAATTCTTTCTCTATTATCACAGCTGCTTCTCTTTTAGTGTTACCTTCTTCTCCATGGGCGGATATTAACAGACGTTCCACTTCTAATTCTTGCTGTATCCCAATCATTAAACTATTGTATAATTATTTTTAGTCTTCTGCAGGCATGGTAGGATGGTTGGCAATTTTGCTTTGCCATCATGAGATCCGAGGTTCGACTTCACAATACGGAACTCTGAGCAAATGTCTTTAGCATAGCTTCGAGTCAGCCCAAAAGGTATGAATGAAGTAGCATATATGGAAACTTGGTGAAAGACCATCGGATGGTCTGTACTTGTAATTCAGAGATCCATTCTTGCCACACACTCTTTTACAGATTCTTGTCACCCACTCTTTACAGAGTCTTACAACCGTCAGTAAAATTCTCACACATTTAGACTACAAAACAAAGAGTGCAACTGGAATATTCATTAAGAAATCACTGCAAGATCTATAAATAGAAATGATGAATTCCTTTGTTTATTTGTGCGTGTCAAGGTGAACCAAGACAGTGTATTTCACAAAGTCGGTTATTATTTATTTACTGTCACCTGCATCTCAGGTTACTTAAACTTTCTTCATATACATAGGTGTTAAAAAAAGAAAACAGGCGACGAGCTGGCAGAGTCGTTGGCACGCCGGGCAAAATGCTTAGCGACATTTCGTCCGTCTTTATGTTCTGAATTCAAATTCCGCCGAGATTGACTTTGCCTTTCATCCTTTCGGGGTCGATAAAATAAGTACCAGCTGATTACTGCTGTCGATGTAATCGGCTTTTCCCACCCCACCCCCGAA